>NC_072731.1:64501032-64713996 GCF_026930045.1 Uloborus diversus | reverse complement strand
CCGGGATGCGCGCCACACACACACACAAACATCTTATTTTATTATATGTACTAGCCGCCTGCGGCGACCAGCTGGTCCGGCTTTTTACGCAATTCGCCTTTTTGCGCCAGGGTTGCCGCCTTCGGCGGCTGCTTAGACAATTTAGCAACGGTATTAATCAATGTTTTTCTTTATATATCAATATTATCATTCGCCTTTTTAAGCCAATGTTGACTTCTTCGGCGGCTGCTTAAAAAATTTTGCCGATGGTATTAATCAATCTTTTTCTTTATACATCAATATTATAATTCGCCTTTTTACGCCAAGGTTGCCACCATCGGCGGCTGCTTAAATAAATTTTGTGTTGAATAAAGTATTTTCTAGATCTATCTCCAGTTATATGTCCTTTGGAATATTTTTAAAGGGGGGGGGGAGGCACAAAGGGCATACTCTTCATGCAAATTTTGTCGGAAAATAACAAAAAGCACTTCAACTTTTATGTGAAAGCATTGTTTTTTCAAAGTAAAGTCATGGTATGTGTTTGTGTGTGTGTGGGGGGGGGGCGGCTATTGATCCCCCGTTGAAGTTCCTCTATTTCTTACTGTCTATCTACTGTATCCACCTCTACATTTGTCCACCCTTCTTTCTCTCTATCTATCTATACGATCCATGCATATCTATCTCTGATAGTAATTAACAATCCTTTTCTTTGTAAAAAAAAACATTTTTTGCCCACTTAATATCATCTCTCTCTATCTACCAAACCTAACCACCAATCCCTACAAAAATCATGCAAAAAACCGCGGGCTTTAAATTATTTACTTAAAACTGCACGCAAAAAAAAGGCCATGTGTTCTCCGTAGTGTGCAAAAAGCAGCGCTTGCAAAAGATAAAAAAAAGAAACTCCGCTTTTATTGAATTAAAATGCGCACAAATATTTGACCAAAATAAATATAGCAAAACGTCCAGAAAAAAAATTGGAAAAATAAAGGTATGAAATCTCTGAAAGTTAAAGGAAAAAAAAAGTGAAGAGAAAGCAAACGATTTCAGTTAGGTCACGTGATGAGGAAGTGCGGAACTCAGCCGGCAATGCTTACAGGTCGCGTCGCGTTCTGCATTTAAATTGTAAAAAAAAAAAAACTTTTGCGTATTTTTAAAAACTTTTTTCTTCTGAAGGGGGCGGAATGTTTTTACTATTACCAACTAAAATTTTGGAATCGAGAGCTCAATACTTTTTGCAGGATGGGTTTCGAAAAAAACTAAACCCAGAAAAGAACAAAATAAAGGTTTTTTCAAAAATTTATAAAAAATACAAAAATTGCAATATCTTCAAAATTTTTTCAATCATCATATTTAAAACTAAATTTCCTACATTATAGTACAAAAATTATTTGTGTGGTGCGATTGGTTCGAGGTCTGTGAGATAAAACGTACTAAAAAGTACGAAAAAACGCATAAAACATTAAATAACTTTTTTTCTAATAAAAATATCAAAAATCGAAGCCCGAGGTGCACTTTTTCAGCAAAAACTGCACCAGTATACCAAATTTCATCTTTCTAGGCCGTACCGTTTTCCCGGGATGCGCGCCACAAACACACACAAACATCTTATTTTATTACTAGCCGCCTGCGGCGACCAGCTGGTCCGCCTTTTTACGCCATTAGCCTTTTTGCGCCAGAGTTGCCGCCTTTGGCGGCTGCTTAAAGAAATTTCGTGGCGGTATCAATCAATCTATATCTATGTATATCATTAGTAGTTTGAATAAAATATTTTCTAGATCTATCTCCAGTTCCGTCGTTTGGAATATTTTTAAAGGAGGGGGTACGACGTACTCTTCATGCAAATTTTGTCGAAAAATAACAAAAAGCACTTCCACTTTTATGTGAAAGCATTGTTTTTTCAAAGTCATGGTGTGTGTGTTGGGAGGGGGGCACTGACACCCCGTTGAAATTCCTTAAATGACGGGCATGCCTCTTTCTTGCTGTCCATCTGCTATAACGAACTCTATATTTGTCTATCTATCAATCTATACGATCTGCGCATATCTACCTCCTGACAGTACAATCTTTTTTTATTTATATAAGTATTAATTCGAAAACAAAAACATTTTTTGTCCACTCAACCTCTATCTATCTCTGTATCTACCTAACCTAACCGCCAATCGTAACAGAAACGAAGATCATGCAAAAATCGCGGACTTTATTTATTTAATCAAAATAGCCCTCAAAAATAAAATTGGATCACGTGATGAGGTAAACTCGGAACTCAGCCGGCAAGCGAACAGCGCGCGTTGTGTTCTGCCATTAAAAAAATTGTAAAAAAAAAAAACTATTGCGTATTTTTCAAAACTTTTTTCTTCTGAAGGTGGCGGAATGTTTTTACTATTACCAACTAAAATTTTAGAATTGAGGGTTCTATACTTGTCGCAGGATGGGTTTCGAAAAAAACTAAACCCAGAAAAAGATGTAAAATAAAAGTTTTTTCAAAAATCTATAAAAAATACAAAAATTGCTCTATCTTCAAAATTTTTTCATTCATCATATTTAAAATTAAATTTCCTACACAATAGTACAAAAAATATCCGTCTGGCGCGAATGGTTCGGGATCTGTGAGGTCAAAAGTACTAAAAAGTGCTAAAAATAACATAAAACATTAAATAACTTTTTTTCTAATTAAAATATCAAAAATCGAAGCCGGAGGTGCACATTTTCAGCAAAAACTGCACCTGTGTACCAAATTTCATCTTTCTAGGCCTTACCGTTTTCCCAGGATGCGCGCCACAAACACACACACACACACACACCCACAAACATCTTGTTTTATTATATGTATAGATATGTATAGATAGATAGTAGATAGATAGATAGATAATATTAATTTATTCTGACACCAGCCGTTAAATTATTCATCAGAGTTCAACAATATTCTCATAAAAACAATTTTATTTCGATTAAAGTTAAAAATGGCAAACAAACAGCATATTAAACACATATTAAACATACGACACATCAAAAACATAGAATAAACTGTGACACGAAATTTAGGAAAATGCAGCATGTACAAAACTTAAAGAGTGTTGCCAAACTGAAATGCAGATAAAACATTACTAAGTAAAATTATGTAAATGAAACTGATTGCTTTAAATTAGTTTAAAGTCTTAAATCTAACACCCCACCTCATTCAACTACATCGGAAATAATTTTCTTTCTAAATTTTTCAAATTTGAATTTTCTTAAAGGTTTTGTAAATATATCTGCAATCATATTTTCTGAGTCACAGTACTTAATGTCTGTATGCTTAGACATAAAACAGCGAAAATTAATAAGGTTCTCAAATTTTTAGTTACATCTTTGGATTCAAGTCCAATATTAGGCCTCAAAGCTTGTGAGGAATTAGGCCTTATTTAAAGACTTTATAATGTACTGAGACCTGTAAGTTGCTGAGGTGAAACTCCTGAGGAACTTTTGAACCAATTTTCTGACGTATTTACAGGGGTTGGTCGTTTAAACTGTTCATTAAAATTAAAACTGAAAGATCACTACACTCCTCACATAGCAGCACCCCGCAAAATACCTCTTGCTTTGCATGATAAAGCTAAAGAAGAACTGAAAAATATGATGGATTCGGGAATTACTATAAAAGTGGATGAACCAAGAGAGAGGGTGAACAGCATTGTTGTTTTTAATACCGCCAAAAAGTTAAGCATCTGTTTGGACCCAAGACCACTAAATGAAGCGATCTTACGACCTCACCATCCTATTAAGGCCCCTGTAGTGGAGGAGCCGACGCACCGCCATTTTGGAGCAAACTTGATCCAGTGCTTCTTAGCGTTAGCATTGCTGCTGATGTTTACATTTCTTTAGCATGTGTTGAATTGAGTCAGATGGGTAATTGTTCGGCTGTTAATTGTGTAAACAGCTCCAAAAAAGGATTTCGGCTCTTCAGAATTCCAGTAGATGCAGAAAAAAAAAAAAAAAAAGAAATGGATAAACAATGGCACGCGAAGTGACTGGCAGCTTGGAAACGACGCCAACTGTTTCCAAAATTTCGCCAATGTTTACCTTCGCTCTCCGACTCTCTCGTTCTCTATTTGGCGAAGGATTGCCAATAAAGGTAGCTTTCTCTGTTATACGCTTGCTCCAAAATGGCGGATACGTCGGCCTCTCCACTTATAGGGGCTCTACACTATCCGATACCAACAAATGACAGCCTTATCACACGACTTCAAGGAAGTAAAATATTTACTATTTTAGATGCAAAGAATGGCTTTTTGCAATTACCACTGGATACAGATTCGTCATTTTTAACTGCATTTACAACTCCATGGGGAAGAAATAGGTATTTAGTTCTGCCGTTTGGCTTTAATAACGCTGCAGAGGAATTTTAGAGAGCTATAGAAGAAACTTTTGATGATATGCCAGAAGTAAACCCATATTTTTATGACATTGCTTTAGGTTCATCGTCCATTGAAAAGCACTGCAAATTATTGCATAAAGTTTTAATGCGAGCTAGGGAAGCCAATTTGAAGTTCAATATCAGTAAGACCCAACTTGCAAAATCGTCAGTTAATTATTTAGATCATACTTTATCTGACAAAGGAGTAGAACCAGAAATTAAAAAAGTAAAGGCTATTGTTGACTTTCCAGCTCCACAGGGCCGTGAAGAGTTTCAAAGATTCCTTGGTATGATGACATATTTATCTAAATTTTATTCTCACCTCTCGAATTAAACCCATTCTTTAAGAGAAATGTTGAAGAAAGATAGACAGTAGTTATGGGACGCAAATATTCAACGAGATTTTGAGAAAGTCAAAAAAGCTCTAATACACGCTCCATGCTTACAATATTTTAAAGAAAATATAGCTGTGACAGTATCTGTAGACGCAAGTCGTAATGGACTAGGAGCCGTTCTGCTGCAAGACAACAGACCAGTAGCATATGGATCTGCATCACTAAGTGAGACACAGCAACGATATGCACAGATTGAAAGTTGTGCTTGCTGTAATATATGGTTTAGAACACTTTAACTACTATACTTATGGAAGACTGGTGATCGTCCAGACCAATCAGAAACCATTGATTGGATTAAAAGAGAAGCAGTATGATACTATATCACCTAGGTTGCAACGAATGCTCCTTAGACTTAAGAGACTTAACAGAGATGAATGTTACAAATTCTGTAAATAGTAAATATTGTAGTAAGGTAACCTGTAAATAGTTTCCCGTAATGAATATACAACCTCTTTTCATTCGACTGAAGTATACGACCCCCTATTTCCTTTTATTTTCATTGATAAAATTTGATAACGGTCTACGCATTTCGAGAAGCAGTAAGAATGTTGTGGAAACTTTTTCGATGTTTATAAAAGCGTCCCGCGTGATAAAAAGTTGAGTTTCGATTGAGATTTCGAACGGAGAGCGTATTTGCTCTGTTTATAGCGAGGCATTTCGCTGTGTTGTTTTCGTATTTGGAAGTAAATAGGTGTGTAACCGTTAAGTTTACGGTGTTGAGTGATATTTGCTTAATTGCTGATGATTAGTTTAGCAGTAGTTAACGATTTCTCCTGTACATAGTGTAAATAAAGCTCCTGTGTTTTTATCAAGAACTGTGTCTTCATTTCAAGAAAGTGGAAGTCGCACCGAATCCGTTAGAATTGGCACCCAACGTGGGGCTACTTCAGGACTTTTTTGCAGTAAGTGTGACTTTGGACATTTTTTCATAAAGGCTTTTTAAATTTGGACTTTATTTTTATGGTGATTACTCGCGCAATGGATGAACAATTAAAACAACTTCTTGACGCAATCACCTCTGTGAAGAATGATATGGCGGCTAATCAAGAACACTTGAAAAATGATATGGCGGCTAATCAAGATCAATTTAAAAGCTACGTTCGAGCGTCTTATGGAGACAGTGTTAAGAGGACTTTCCTACGAATCCTGTCTGGTCTACTTAGACGATATCATCATCGTGGGACGCAGCTTCGATGAACATCTGGCTAATCTTAGGAAAGTACTGCAAAAGCTTAAGGAAGCCAATCTGAAGTTAAGCCCGTCCAAATGTAATTTGTTCCGCCGGGAAGTGAACTTCCTTGGTCACATCATCTCTTCTGAAGGTGTACAAAACGAACCAGAAAAGGTATCTGCTGTCAAGAGTTGGAGTCGTCCCGAAAACATCCATCAGCTGCGAAGTTTCCTGGGGCTCTGCACGTACTACAGGAAGTTTGTAAAGGGTTTTTCCAACATTGCACGACCTTTGCATAAGCTGACGGAGAGCAAGCAAAAGTTTGAATGGTCCAAAGAATGCGAAGATGTATTTCTACGACTGAAGGAGGCTTTAACATCAACGCCTATCCTCGCCTATCCTCAGCCTTAAAAATCCTTCATCCTGGACACTGATGCGAGCAACGAGGGCATCGGAGCTGTTTCATCCCAAGAAATTGACGGCAATAAACATGTCATCGCTTACTGGAGCAAATGCTTATCAAAGTCGGAGCGAAATTACTGCGTCACCAGAAAGGAGTTACTGGCCATAGTGAAAGCTGTAGAACACTTCCATCATTACCTCTACGGCCGAAAATTTCTGCTTCGGACAGATCATGCCTCGTTAACTTGGCTTTTGAACTTCAAGAATCCAGAAGGCCAGATAGCCAGGTGGATACAGCGGCTACAGAAATATGACATGGAGATCAAGCACCGAAAAGGGTTGTCTCACGATAATGCAGACGCTTTATCAAGGAGACCCTGTCCTGAGAACTGCAATTATTGTTCCCGAATCGAGAAACAGTATGGAACGACTAGCCCTACTGCCTATCAGGTGACAGTGACTTCAACGTCATCAGAACCTGATCCATGGAGTGACGACCAAGTTTGAAAAGATCAACATGAAGATCCCGACATAAAACCAATTTTAGAGTTCATGGAAAGTGACAGTCGGCGCCCTATCTGGCAGGACGTTTCCATCTTCAGCCCTGCAACAAAAAGATACTGGGCTTTATGGAACTCACTCCATTTACGGAACGGCGTACTGTACTGAAAATGGGAATCTGATGACGGCAAAACATTTAGGTGGCAGTTACTACTTCCCCCATCAAGGATTTCAGATGTTCTGAAAGAAATACATAGTAGTGCGACTGGAGGACATTTTGGTGCCTTGAAAACCCTCAATAAAGTTCAGGAGCGCTTCTTCTGGAGCAAGGCGAAGGATGACGTGGAGAAGTGGTGCCATTCTTGTGACGCCTGTGCTGCTCGTAAAGGACCGAAGAAGAGAAGCAGAGGGAAGCTACATCTGTACAACGTTGGAGCTCTTTTCGAACGAATTGGGATCGACATCCTGGGTCCTCTACCAAGAACTGCTGATGGGAACAAATACATTCTTGTTTCCATCGACTACTTCACCAAATGGCCGGAAGCATATCCCATTCCAGATCAAGAGGCTACCACCGTAGCAGAGACTCTAGTCCAACATTGGATCTCGAGATACGGAACACCTTTGCAGATTCATTCCGATCAAGGGAGGAATTTCATCTCTGCTGTGTTTAAGGGCCTATGTCAAATTCTCGGAATTGAGAAAACTAGGACAACACCACTACACCCACAATCGGACGGCATGGTGGAGAGATTTAACCGCACAATCCTTAATAATCTCTCACTTATGGTCTCCAGAAATCAACAGGATTGGGACAAGAAGCTACCTTTGTTCCTGCTGGCCTACCGCAGTGCTGTCCACGAGACTACCGGATATGCCCCATCTCAGATGCTTTTCGGACGTGAGTTTCGGCTACCTTGTGATCTCGTCTTCGGTCGTCCTCCGGATGCGCCTTCATCGCCTGAGGAGTACATCCAGGATCTCCAGGCCCGGTTGGAAGACGTTCATAACTTCGCACGAGAGCGAATCAACATCGCGGCGGAGAAGATGAAGACCCGATACGACACAAGGTCTACTGGACATGAATTCAACGAAGGCGACAAGGTTTGGTTATGGAATCCCATCCGGCGGAAAGGTCTTTCACCCAAATTGCAGTCGCATTGGGATGGACCCTACAAAGTCCTTAACCGACTGAATGACGTCGTAGTGAGGATCCAAAAATCACCTAATGCAAAACCTAGGTTGTACATTATGATCGGTTAGCCCCATACTATGGCCATAGTTCATGAGTATTACGTAAACAACTATGGTAGATAACATAAAAGTTGTAGATATTTTTTTTTTGCTTTTAATGTTTAGTAATATTTCTTGTTATTATTGTGTTGCCTATGCATTATTGGTTATTATTTAACGTGTGTATTTGTGAACTTGTGATAGAAGTTTGCACCCTTTCAAGGGATTGTACTGCCCGGGACGTGCAGTCCTTAGGAAGGGAGCAATGTTACAAATTCTGTAAATAGTAATTATTGTAGTAAGGTAACTTGTAAATAGTTTCCCGTAATGAATATACAACCCCTTTTCATTCGGCTGAAGTATACGACCCCCTATTTCCTTTTATTTTCATTGATAAAATTTGATAACGGTCTACGCATTTCGAGAAGCAGTAAGAATGTTTTGGAAACTTTTTCGATGTTTATAAAAGCGTCCCGCGTGATAAAAAGTTTAGTTTCGATTGAGATTTCGAACGGAGAGCGTATTTGCTCTGTTTATAGCGAGGCATTTCGCTGTGTTGTTTTCGTATTTGGAAGTAAATACGTGTGTAACCGTTAAGTTTACGGTGTTGAGTGATATTTGCTTAATTGCTGATGATTAGTTTAGCAGTTGTTAACGATTTCTCCTGTACATAGTGTAAATAAAGCTCCTGTGTTTTTATCAAGAACTGTGTTTTCATTTCAAGAAAGTGGAAGTTGCACCGAATCCGTTACAATATCAAGCTTGAGTACGTAAATTATTACTTATTGCTGATACGCTTTCTAGAGCTCAATTAAAAGAAGACAAATTTGAAAATGAAGAAGAGACAGAAGCAAGTGTAAGAATAAATATTCTAACTCAGGCTTCACCAAGCAAATGGAAAGATATTGCAACAATTACTTTAAATGATGAAGATGTGCAAGATGTTTTATATCATATAAAAAATGGGTGGGATGATAAACAAAGTACTACTAAGAAACTCGCCCAACCTTATTGGCATTGTAGAGATGAGTTATACACTACAGAAGAAGGAATTACTTGTCGCGGTCAAAGGTTAGTTGTATCACAAGCTTCAAGATCAGAAATACTAAATATAAGTTGCATTTAACTCACAGAGGTGTAGTAGCTTGTAAAATGAAGGCAAAAGAGTAATTTTACTGGCCTTCTATAAATGTTGATGTAGAAAACCTTATTAACAGATGTAAAATTTTTCAGGAAAACCAACTTAACAGTAAAAGAGAAACTCTGATTGAACAATAAGTACCTAAAAGACCATGGCAAAAAGTGGGCTGTGATTTTTTCATTTGCAAAGTCAACAATATATTTTATTGATTGATTATTTTTCAAAATATGTGGAAGTTCAGCCAGTGAAGCATAACAGTGCACAAAACGTAATTACTATCTTTACATCGATTTTCTCCAGACATGGCATTCCGGAGGAGATCGTGAGTGATGGGGGACCGCCATTTGACTCAGAGTGTGTAAAAAGTTTTTGCATGGAATGGAGCATAAATTATCAAATCACGTCACCATACTTTCCTAGGGCAAATGGACAGGTTGAAAGAGCAATTCAAACAATAAAAAAATCTTTGATAAAAGCAGCACAAGATGGAAAAGACATATACGGTCTTGTTAGACTAACAGAACTCAACCATCTTCTGATCTTCCTTCTTTCGCTAAATTGTTGATCGGTAGACGATTAAGATCCCCTTTGCCATCGCAGCCAGAGAAAATGCGACTTAACTTCCCATTAAAGAAAGCACAAGAATCTTTAAAGAAACGACAGAAAGCACAAAATAAATATGCAAACATACATGGAAAAGAGTTGCCGATTCTTCATGATTAGGCAAAGGTATGGTTTCGTAAAATGCCGAACGAGCCGTGGAAGCAAGGAACTGGTATTCAGTCTTATCATAATTCTGGATCTTATGTTATTGAAGGGAAGGATGGTGGAGTTTATTGCAGAAATAAATTTTACATTCGTCCAGACAAATCAGAACAGTATAGTTCTTCACAAACAAGATCAGTGGAAGATTTTTATCCTTAGACTTTGGCTAAGGGATCAAATCAAGCAATAAAAAAAGAACATTCAAGCATGCCAGAACAAATGGTTCATAAAACAAATGTCCAGCAAGCATCTGCGGAAAACCCGGTAAGAAGATCGTCAAGAACTGTTGTCAAGCCTCAGCGATATGGATACATTTGAACTAAATTTAATTATTTATTTATTTCTGTAGAAATTATTTTAAGCTTTTTTTTATTGTTTCCCTTAAGAAGGGCATGTAATGTATTCATGTTTTAAGTTTAAGCAGGTTGACAACATCGAGAAATCAAACCACGTAACTTGACATTGGAAACGATTAATTTAAAATTGTACTGATCAGAATTGTTTCTAAAAAAATGATACAATACTTAACAAATTGGAATCGGCTGAAATCTTTCCGACAATTCTCTCCGAAGACTCCAACGCAGATGTGAGGGCGGTGAAATCCAGGCGCCGACTGTTCGGAAAAGTCTGTAGAATGTCCGCTGCGTCACCTATCAGGGATACTGCAAGATCGCAGGTCTTGGTTACACAGTCCCAGCCATTTGCTCCGGAAACTATCAGGAATTGAGTCTTGTACACTTGCTATGAAGACTTGCCGTCAAATGTGACGAGCTTAATTAAAGGTCGTGTAGCTGAATGCACAAATTCAGCAGAACTGCTTCCAAGCGTCGCCAATTTCCTCTCTAGGTCTTTAATTTTCTTCTCCACATGATTTGCAATAGTAGGAATACGGTTTCCTACGAAACCGAATATTTCGTCAAATTTTACTTTGATTTTGTTTTCCACTGCGATAAATCGGCCTTCAACAGACTCAAATTTTTCTTCAATAGCATCAACTCGATGCTCTATGTCATTAAATTTATTTTCCATCAGTCTTTACCGAAGTAAGGTCGTTTTTAATTTCTTCTTGGTTAGAAGCTACGAGTAAGTCATTTTTCAGCACCGTTAAATCACTTTTCGATTGTTCTTGATTAGCCGCCAATTAATTTTTCAATTGTTCTTGATTTACAGCCAAATCACTTTTTAATTGGTCTTAATTTGCAGTAAAACTTGCAGTCAAATTGCTTTTTGCAGTTTATTGCTTCCAATAATTTGTTCATCTGTTCCTCCATTACGCGAGTTATGACCATAAAAATCAAGTCCAAAATCAAACAAATGTCCAAAGTCGCAGTTATCCCAAGAAAGTCCTGAAGAAGCCCCACGTTGGGCGCCAAAGTTGTTACGATTTCGGTGTAACTTCTAACTTTCTTTAAATGACGACAAGTTCTTCAGAAAGCACAGGCGATTTATATACAACTATGTACAAGAAATATCGTTAGCAACTGCTAAATTAACCATAGCAATTAGGAAAATATCAATTAACACTGTAAACTCAAGGGTAACACACGTATTTACATCAAAATACGCAAAAACACAGCGCAAGGCCACACACTTTCCAAGCGCAACAACTGCGAAAACGTGACTCCACAGTTAGAAAGCAAACTGACTCGCTCTCATTCGCAAGACGCCCGGCGTTCTATACCCAGCAAAGAAAGATCTAGAATATTCTACTACGTTCTACCAATTTCTAAAATTTTCTTTTTATTCTTTCACGAATCTTATCAATCCGAAATGGAGAACCGTATACTTCATTTGAATATAAGGGGGGATGTATATTCATTATAAGAAACTATTTACAGGTTTCGTTACTAAGATAATTTTAGATGAAAAATAATGGAATAAACTTCAAATTTAGCCAGATAACAACAAATTAATTATAAAAATATCTACTATTTACAAAATTTGTAGCAATATAATTAGATTTATCATGAGTTATCTATTTACTGTGAGTTAGTTTTTTTTTCTTTTATCTGCTTTTTCATTACTATACTTCTCATTCATTTTTTTTTTCTGAAAAGTTATTCAACAGTATTTTACAAATCGTTTGCCTTATAATTCTCAAAATGAAGAAAATGTTGTGAGAGCTAAGCTTGTAATGGTTATGTACCACATTTCTAATGCATGGCTCGTTGTTAAAATCTTTACTTAATTTTTATTTGACATGGATTCCTCCTAAAAAAGTTTCACAACATTTTGAAATAAATTTATACAAATAGAAGCTGGGTTTGAAAGAAAATCAGTTGGACTTGATAAAAAGTCGCGATTTAATGTATCTATCAAACTGCACTCTTCAGAGAATTCATGTTTAAAAGCTCCTTGAACTAATAGTTACAAAAAATAATCATTACCCAAAGTGAGGGCAAAAAGCTTCGCCATTCAATTCGAAAGTAATTAAATATGAAAAAATGTGTACCTTACAATAACAGTACCTTACAGTAATAGAAGCTGCTTTAAAAGTTAAAACAGTTGGTCTTTTTAATGAACCGCAATCTAATGTATCTATTAAACTGCACACTCTTCAGACAATTCATGTTAAAAAGTTCCTTGAAACAATAAATTCAAAAAATAATCATTACCCAAAGTGAGGGCGAAAAAGCTTCGTCATTAAAATCGAAAGTGATAAAAATGTGTAGTATAAAAAACATACATAAAAATGTACTTTACAACAGGATAAAAATCCTTAAAACATTATTCAACAAGTATAGTAAAACTCCTCTAATACGGACACTAACAGAACAAATTTTTTGTCCGCAATAGAGGGGTGTCTGCAGGATAGAGGTTTAATAATTTTATTTACCTTAGAATCGAGGAAATCAATATTGTATAGGAGGGGTGTCCGTTAGGAAAGGTTTTACTGAAAATATTTTTTATTATCGATTCTGCTTAAAAAAATAAGCATTGATATTCAGACTTACCTTCTTAAGAACATTTTTTAATCCAATGATAGCAGCTTCAAACATGTTCCGAAATGTTAAACATTTGATACGTTAAATTTTCACTACCAAAGTATCCCAATAGCTTATGATGTTAACTCATGACATAACGATTTCGCACAGTCAAATACGAAGAACAAAAAAGAGAACATTATTTCAAGTCTCCGTAAAGACAGTTGAAAACGTATTCACACATTTCGAATATTACTTTGCTAATTGATACCAGAGTTGTGAGATGAAATGAAGTATTGCATCCACAACGAGCAGCAAGTTGAAGTCCACAACACTCTTCGAACCACTATACTTCGAACCAAAGAGAATTTCCCGCTGATCGCCTGCTTGAGGTCACGTGACATCGATTGCGCAATACAGCGCGTAGGCCTGATATATAGAAGGCTGTGCTTAAGTGCCAGACCTACGTCATTGTATTAAAGCTCAAAAGTTTTCTGCGTAAGCCTTAAGCACATCCCAGCAGGTAAGAATAGAACCCCTATGTCCCACTATAGGGGGCCTTAGGTAAGAGCTGTTCGCTATTAGCAAAGTCGCTCAGGTTTTAGCAGAACAACAGGTAGTAAAAGGTACGTCAAAAGTGAGTCATTCTATGTCAAGTGACCTCGTCGTCTCCACCCGACCATCTCCGATACGAACGAGATTTTATTGAGATGTAGACATGATTTTGAAACTAACCTTCACAAATTTTCATCTTCCAAAATCCAAATCCTGAAGATCTAGGATCAATAAAAAAAAAGGGGGGGGGTTCCAAAGTGGCGGATCAGCTATATGAAAACGAATTGTCATCTTTACCGCGGTTCCCCCATTGAAGGCCATTTTGGAGCCCACTTTTTTTGAGCAATGACGATTGTTTATTGCTTTCATTTGACCGTCCTTGATGTCTGCTTCCTTTTTCAGAATGGACCAGGGACCTCTGCAGCACCGCCGTCCACCGGAAGACGGAGCTGCTCCTCTGGTCCTGGCCTCCACTAGCAGCACTGTCCACCGGAGTCCCCTCCTCCTAGGCGGTGGCGTCCATGTCCTGCATACACACACTCCTACATACACACACGTCTACACACAAACAAGTCCTTACACACATACACACACGTAACTGCCCAGGAGGAGGGGTAGGCTTGGGAGGACATGAGCAGTTTCTAGAAACAATAGCCTCCAAGAGTAGGGTCCTGTCGCAACTTGTGATTGCGAAAAAAATAATTCGGATTCAAAGTCAGAATTCAAATTAGATATATACTCATACACACACACACACACACACACACACACACACACATATATATATATATATACATATATATATATCAATTTTTTTTGAGGTATCCTAGATCCTTATGATTTGTGTCTAGGAAGCTAGTATCGAATGATGTCTGCACCTCTCTAGAACATCCTCCAAATCGGAGATGTTTGGATGGGAACCACCAGGTCACGTGACATGGAACGAATCTATGATATTTAGCTTTTGCAGCAATTTTACTCACCTGTTTCCTGCCAAAACCAGCGTTACTCAGCTTAAATAATAGCGAAACTTTCTTACCTGCGGGGATGTCCTTATGCAGAAAAGTTTTGGGCCTATGTACTATGACGTAGGTCTGGCACTCATGGGCTCTTGGACTATAATCCTCCTTTCCAAACATATTGTACGTCACAGGAAATATCCAACGTTGTTTAGCACAAATAAACTTATTAGAGAATACACGTGTTTCGGGGTTTCAAGAAACCCCTTTTTTCAATTCAAAGGTGTGAGCTTCTAGATGTAAAGACACCCAATGTCTTATATGTTCTGTAATATGTTTATTTGTGCTAAACAATGTTGTATATTTCCTGTTATTCCTCGGCATGAAGGTATTTATTTATTGCTTAATACTGTACTTCATTTAGTTTCGTCTATTTTGTGTGTTTTTCTTTTACTTTTTTGTTACGCTTTTTGTTTTTGAATTAAAAAAATAATAAATAATAACTATTATGAACTTTGCAAGTTAAATAAATAAATTTTTTGATAAATGTAGATAAAAGAGTATCCAACATCAGATAACCACAAATTGTGAGCGAAATACATTATTCCTTTTTTCAAGCATCGATTGCTCTTAACAACATTAATAGTGATACATTTTGTCCGTTGTGACAGCTTTACGGTAGTAAACCTGATTTTCGTTCAAATATCTGAAGATCTTAAAGTAACGAAAAATGACAAACCTTCTTTAAAAATTCTTTAAAATGCGGTGATATAACCTTATTTGCTTGTGTCTCATCGGATCCTTCTGGAATTGCTTCCATAACAATCTTCATCTGGTACAGATAGTTTTCAATGATCATCACGATTTCTGGATCCAATGTGTTAGGAGTGATATCTTCTATGACTAGGCTGCTAACTCTGTCCGGCTAAAAAAGGAAGTTATACAATTGCAATTTTTTTCAATTTAAAACTCACTACTAATAATAACTTTTATGATTCA
Source organism: Uloborus diversus (assembly GCF_026930045.1). Taxonomy (NCBI): domain Eukaryota; kingdom Metazoa; phylum Arthropoda; class Arachnida; order Araneae; family Uloboridae; genus Uloborus; species Uloborus diversus. The sequence goes on along the minus strand of NC_072731.1, from coordinate 64,698,576 downwards.
AACATTTATTTTTTTCAAAGGTTCTTTATTTCAGATCAGCTAGCTATGAGAGATTCCAAGTACTTCATCTATCAGAGTTTAGTTTGAAATCCATGCATATTTTTCTGGTGAATCTATAATCCCTACACAAAAGAGGCGTAAAAAAGTGGCTTCTACATCGCGCCATTCCCCTTTTTTGCCGTTTTAGAAGTCCGTTTTTCGATTACAATGATTGTTTACAAATAGCGCACAAATTTATCATTTTAGTTTAAGTCACAGTATACTTTAAGTGGGCAAAACAGAGCGAGCTTGACAAAGCTTTGACATTTTCCTTTCGGTAAAGCGTTAATTTTGAAAAGGAAAATTGTGCTCTCGTACGAATTCCAATAAAAAAAAAACCTTTTAAGCTTCATAAATTTGTATACTACCTTTTTTTTTAAAGAGACAGCAGGTTTTGGAAATACTTTTTTTCATAATGCTTATAATGTTGACAGATACATAAATCAGCAAATAAGTAGACCGCTTTACATAACAAGAGGTATATCAAGAACTGAATTAACAAATTACCCCCCCCCCAACCCCATCTCAGCCTGATAAACTGATAGGAGAAGTGTTTTTTTTTTTTCTTTTCATGTTGGTTTTTAGTTGCTCATTTGGCTAAACCCCATTGTGAAGGCGAACCTTCTCTCACGATGTCAAATAACCCTCTGTGTCAAACTAAAATTCTTTCAAATGATGTACAAAATAAAGTTTACAAAAATTTGTCAACGAAAAAGATATCCGAAGAAAAATACATAAAATGATTCCAAAAAGTCAAAATATTTTTCGCGTGCTAATAGTAAAACAGAAAATTTTAAGGTACTTTAATACTTACGTAATTTAGTGCTGTGTGCATGGCCACTTTCCCTCCTAGACTGTGTCCGATAATAACCGATGTTTGCTCTTCTATGGTGTCCAACAAATGTATCACATCTTCTGTCATGGCGGCTACGCTCGTCTCATTATTCCATGGACTGTCTCCGTGATTACGTAAGTCTGCTCTACATACCTGATAAGTGTCAAAAACAGTTAATGGAATATTAAATTACAACTGATAACGCAATACATTATATTATAAAGTAGGGGAAAGTGGGGCAAAGTGAAATGATGAAATATTTACCCTGCTTTTAGAGCCACCTCTCCTAGTAATATTTTAACTATGTAATAACACACGTAGTCTATTCCAGTCAAGATGCAAAAAACGCTCCCGAGGAATCAAGCATGTGCTAATACAGGCAATTTTCAAAAATTGATACTCAAATTGTAGTACTTTGTTGTAAGTCAAAAATTATTTCCGAAATTATAAAATGATAAAGTTCTTGTTATTAACATTTTAAATACTAATTTAGACCTTCTAATGTTCGGTGCATTATTTATTAATTACTATTAAGCATATTTGTTTCTTTTTTTAAAAAATATTTTGTACAAAGAGTCAAGTACATGCAGGGTAAAGTGGATGGTACAAAGTGAAATAGTTTATTTCGTTTACTCACTCAATCATTTATTAAATCACTTACTTATTCATTTATTAATTAATTTGCGTGCCTTCAATTATAAATTTGCTTATTTATTCATTCATTCGCTTATTTTCTAATCCAGTCACTCTTTTACTCATTCATTGATTTTTCTTCATACATTTACGTAATTTATTTATTTAATTATTCTTTTATTGCTTCATTATCTTTTCATTTATTCATTCAACCTTTTATTTACGACGTATTTGATCAAAAATATGTTTTATAAACGAACAAAAACTATTTCATTAGAAAGACATTTTATTTTTCACTTCGCCCCATGAAAAAAAAAGTAGAATTTTTTTTTTTTTTTTTCAAGCCGCAAATTTATTGCCAAAGATTAAAAATATTGTATTCAGTAAGTTACCGCCCTGTAGCCAGGGCTCAGGCAGAAATACATGAAATACACTGCCAGCGCAGTCATTCCATCCGAAGACTGCAGTTTCGTCCTTATTAGCATTCATGCATCAGCCCGGAATTAGGAAGTGACTGAACTGGAGGTGGAAAACCTCTTAAGGAAGCCGAGAATGCCAAACAAACTGGTAGCTAATATAGAATTAGCACTGACCAGACGAGTGACCGAAGCAATGGTTCGGTTCAAATCAAAAATTGAAGGCAAGGCATAGTTTTATTACAAAATACAATGTTCTTTTTTATGTACTGCAATTTCCTAAACAAATTTCCAATCTGTTCATTTTGAAAAAGCTCAGTCATCTTAACTATTTCACTTTGCCCCACATTCCCTAACAGCCTACATATAGAACAAAAGAAGTGAATGTAAGAGTGGGCAAAAATATTCTGATTGAAAAATTCTTCGAGGAAAAAAAATGAACTGCGGATCCTCGTTCTAACTTTTCAATACCTTAACAAAATGAGTATAATGAAGGTTTACTTAGACCTATATATAGCCGGAAACTGCATTTTGTGATAAAATCTTGAAACTTGGCATGCATGTAGACAATGTCCTAACAAACCTTTTTATAAAGAGAAACATTTCAAAATAGCCCCAACCCCCCCCCCCCCCCCTGGCGGCCATGTTTGGTCAAAAACACAAAACTACTTTTAGTTTTTATTTTTAGAAAACCAACCGTTATATCTTCTTTTGTGAGTTCTAATATGCTTACTAAAGCGTAAAAAGCTATTAAAATTTCTCTAAACATTCTAATTTTAATTAGAATTTCAAAAACTTTTATTTTTTTAAACACAATTTTAACCAACTAAAGTCTTTAACATTTCTGGAGGGGTTGTTTGAGAAATGGTTTTTTATGTATTTTAGAGCACTATGTTAAAGAAAATTAGTTTATTTACAATAGAGCCCAATAATCCGAACCCCAGAAATCTGAAAAATTAGAAAATCCGAACATATGTTTTAAAATTTACTGATAAAAATTGATTATTAAAACTAAGAATGAATTTAAAAATAAAAAATCATGAACAAAGCTAGTAATTTTTTCAAAACTTGAAACAAACAATTGAATTGTTATTTAAGAATGAATGCTATACCTTGATTAGTTCAAATGAAATCAATTTTCATTATCGGCAAAAAAGAAAAAAAGAAAGAAAGAAAAAAAAACTTCAAACACTATTTTCGCAATTTTTTGGAGGATTCACTCATATTCTGTAGTTTTTAAGTCAAACTGAAAGCAACCTGAAGGGGGGGGGGGGGGCACGGATATTTTGTTCATAGAACTCCAAAATTTATTATTAAAAGCTTTAAAACAAATTTTAAGTTTTTTCTCATTAGACAATTTGAATCATTTGTTCTATGTTTTAAACGATGTAAGAGGAATAAATTATTAATTGCTGCAATAAGAAGTTTAGTGCAATGTTAATAAAGCTATCAACATTGTTGCTATTAATAAAATTATTATTTATACAAATATGACTCAGTACTACACAAACTACAACTTAAATTACAACAAATCTGAGTAAGTGATAAGTACAATGATTATATAGAAGGTAATTTAAAACGTTTGAATTTATAAGTAATTTACACAGATACATAGCATTTTCCTCTTCGGTATTTACACATCGATGTGCAGATAAGTCCATTTTTGAAGCACCCACAAGTTATTTAAGAGCAGTTGTCTTTTACACTTGTATGACGTAAATTCGCTTTAAGCACTTGAAACTGCGGGCAAACCCAAACAAAGAAGAACGTGCTTCTCATCAATTACTATAAACTCCAATGAATTTAAGTTCAGGCTAAATTTTTAAGCATACTGCCCCATTGATATCTACCTTGATAAGCATTAAATAAGTAGCTTAAGGGCTTCAGCTGTGTGTGATAAGTTAATCATTGATGTTTGTTTGCTCATGGAAAAACATTTTATATCTTCATTTACGGACGGGAGTTACATGAAGACGAGTAGCAAAGATTCGCTAAGATATTTGAAATTTTTAATCAGGTATGCTTCTTTTTCTTTCTTTCTTTCTTTTTTTTTTTTTAAGATTGGGATAAGTATAAAAATGCACCAATAACATCAGGATTGTCTTTTCATCGTTTCCACATCGTCACTTTTCTTCAACCTACAAAAAGAGGTCGTGCCACATTCTGAGAATGAGTGAAACCCTCTTTGAGCAACTGCTCTTCGCTGACCGAATTTGTGAGCAAAATCTTAGACTAGTATAAGTCGAAAGTGTTTTCCAGCTACAAATTTAAGCCCCATCTTCTTTATCCCTTTTTTGCACAGCTCATGGAAGTATGATATGCCTAAAATGACAACGGGAGCTAACAGTTCTTACGTATATGCTTCTGTATCCTCTTTTGCAGCATCCAAAACATGTACTGAGATCATACAATCAGCTTCCTCGTAGGGGCAAACAAGATGGTATAGACAGTGCAATCATGAAAAACAATTCTGTCTTCTTACCTGTATTCCTGAAGAAACTGATCTAGTTCTCAGGAAGCAAACCATTTTCTCCAAAATGATATCTTTCTCCTATTCCTCTTATATGCCTTCCATCTGTATCCTGAAGAGACTTCAGATACTCCACCAAAAAATACTCGGTCTTAGGTCATTTTATGCGAACAATGAAAGAGCCATCATAGACAGTAGCATCACGATGTATCTCTGCACTTATTCTAAAATTAGCATTGATCATTTTCATCTTCGGCAGCCCTTCTCAACTCGTTTTCGTCTTCTCTTTAGTAGTCTTCATCAGTAGGAACACTATTATAGTCCAATCATATTAGGGGTTTCACTTCGGCATGCGAGGTAAAAAGCTGCAAACTCGTATATATTATTTTGGCATTCTAAATGCTGTCTCAAAAGTCTTATAAAATCTCGTGTACGTGTCTTTAGATATTCAAGGTCAAAGGACACAAAAATCAGTTTTTTTGCAAATATCTCGCTTCCTATAGGCTTAATGTTACAAACATATATTTTAAATATTGTAAACATAAAATTCTCTACAATTTTCGTACAAAACATGTTTTTGTACCATTAACCGATTTTGAGGTAGAGGCCGAAGAGCGCGCAGCGCTTACGTATTTTCAGCATAATTCAAGGTCAACCGTTAGTCCCCATAAACAATACGCCATTTAAAGTTTGTATACCTTCAAAATTTTTATAATTATAGATGATTTACGTTTTTTATTACTTATTACATCATATTTATTATTTTTCATTAATCAAATATATATTTGTTTAGTAACACTTACCTATTTGTGTAATTAAAAAATTGTTTATACATTTTGTTTACAATGCAGTTGGTTTTTACATTTTACCGTTTTTGAGATAGAAAGCATGCGCGCAGCCCTTACGGTGATGATGGCTGGTTTAGTACTATGACAACTTGTTTAAAATTTAATGAAATAAAGTTAAAACGCTCTGATAAAGTTTTACTGGTTTCAATTTTCAACAAATCTGTGTAGATTAACGACTGCAGACTACACTTTCAAAGAATAACTGGTTAGCAAACAGTTTTTGAAAAAAAAAAAAAAAAAAAAAACCTTGAGAAATACCTACATTATGAACTAAGCCCGTATCCAACACCTTTATTTGACAATGTTGGAATCTGAGAAATCACGAAATCGACGTTATATGATAGTAAGACACCTGTCATTACGTCGTTTAGAGCAAGGATGATACGTTTTCGATTATTTTAGATAAATACGTAAGATATTTGCAAACACATAATGGTTCAAGAATTGTTGTATTTGACGGCTACTCGGACTATAATAAAAACATAAAAGCAATGGAACAGATAAGAAGATCTGCTGCTCTTTCAAAATCATATGAAGTTTGTTTCGACGGGAAAAAAATGATCGTACCATTTAGTCAAGAGAAGTTTTTAAGACTAAAATTATTAATATGCTTATTGAGTAATTAGAAGCTGTTAATATCACTACAAAACATGCCAGAGATGACGCAAATGTTCTTATCATTGAAACAGCTTTAGAAGAATCAAAATGTCAAAGGACCGCCGTCATAATAGGGAGGATATAGATTTACTCGTCTTTTTAATTGGGAGTACTCAGTCACATCCATAAATGGTTTTCTTTTAAAAAGTTGGCAAAGGAACTGTTAAAACTCAATTATACTCCTCCAAAAGTTTTTATAAATATCCACGCTTTTAAATTAAAAAAAAAAAATTATATACATATTTTATTTCTGCACGCATTTAGTGACTGTGGCACACCGTCTGCGCTGTATAAACGACTTCTGAATCTAGACGAGAAAATAATGAGAATATTTCGCTCATTTCTTTTTTAATTACAAGAATAAGTAAGTGTTATTAAACAAGTATATATTGATTAATGAAAAATAATAAATATGATATAATAAGTAACCAAAAATGTAAACCATCTATAATTATTAAATTTTGGAAGGCATACAGACTTTAAACGGCGTATTGTTTATGGAGACTCAGTTGACCTTGAATTATGCTGAAAAGGAGGAAGCGCTGCGCGCTCTCTCATCCTGTATCTCAAAATCGGTTAATGATACAAAAACATGTTTTGTACGAAAATTGTACAGAATTTTATGTTTACAATATTTAAAATATATGTTTATAACATTAAACCTACAGGAAACAAGATATTTGCAAAAAACTGATTTTTGTGGCCTTCGACCTTGGAATATCTAAAGACGCGAACACGAGATTTTATGAGACTTTTGAGACAGCATTTAGAATGTCGAAATGCAGGTATATACGAATTTACAGCTTCTTATCTCACAATCCGAGGTTGACTCATTTTTTTTTGGCTAAAATGACTGGACTATTACTTAATTCGTTGAACAGGAATGTTTAATGACTAGACTTATTTCCCGTTCAAAGAGCTCCATTTATTGAAATCGATGAAGGGTGAGGTTGATTTTTATAAACGAGAAATTCATCCAGGTTTAAATTTACGATATTGCAATTAATGAAAGGCTTTGAGAATGAATCTGTATCGAAATTTAATCTTTTCATCAAACAGACTTACTGGTTTTTCTACAAAAATGAAAGAATAAAAATTTTTTTTTTCCTACCCGTGAATATGAAGTGAGTTTTGAGTCACAATTTTTTTTCTCTATGAATTTGTTATAACTGTTTTTTTCCCAACTTGCACAATTTTCATGAGTTGCTCCGCATATTCTTCGTCATCTCTAATGAGAAAAAAATCTTTCGATGTTTCTAAAAATGAATTTCCACATGTTCTGCTATTTCTCTTCAACTTCTACTCTTCAAGACCTTTCTTGAAAACAGGCTTTGAAAACTTAACATTTCTTCATTGCGCATATACAACGCTTCTTTAAATGAATACGTAGAGGTATCTTTTTCAAATTGTGTAACTAAATCCATAACTTCAAAAGCAACCAACATCTATCTTCTTAACGCAGTTGAATCTGTGATAGACCAATTATACCCCCCTCTCCTTACACCACCGCATTGTTTTGCTTGTAATCATGGTCCAATCTAATTATAGAAAATACGTTCATTGTCTTTTTTTACAACAAAAATTCCTTCTTCGAAGGCTTTGTTTACGTCTGGAAGGTTTGTGAGTTAAAGAAGAAGTATATTTTGTGAAAACTGGTAACCATCGAGCGTAGTTACTAAAAAGTATATGTACATCGTTTGGTATAGCGATAAAATGGGGAAAAAACACAGAATCAACTCCTTAAAAGTTTCAGTAAAGATATTAAAGTTGGTTAAAAGCTGTGATCTAATAAACATTAACATTATGAGCCCCAGATTTAATACGGTGCTCCAAAATTTGAGCAGTGAGATGTTTTTTTCTTTTTCAGATTTTTAAGTTATTAAAACCTCTCTGTCAAAAGTGTCATCATTGCATCGATGTGGATCTTTTTGTAAGAAGTAGTTAGAGACATTTTATTATACACTTAAGGTATGTTTTTTTTTTTCTTTCATAAAATGAGTAAAAGCTTACTAATGATCAATCGGATAAAGGAGAATGAACAACAGCAACAATAGTAATAATAAAGAATAAATTTTAAATTAAAAATTTAAATTTCTTTCTATTAGAATTGTGTCGTCTTGACATTAATTTCACACATTTTCCTTCAAGTCCTTTTTCTCTTATACCCTTTGGAAATAGTTTCGATTATAAAAAACAAGGTGCATCATGACCGAATAATTGGACAAATCGGGAAATTACAGTTCGGATAACTGGAACACTACTTTTATATAAACCTAATTAAATGTATCTTTAAATTTAGAAACTCGTAATTATGTTATGAAAGGGGAGAGGGAATTCATGTCAGAGAATTCACAATTTAAAGATATCGCTTTAAAAAAAAACACTTTTGGTGAAGATATTTCTGACATTAGACGTTTAACGAAGCTTTAAACGGTAAAAAATATAATTAACATCTATGGAGTGATACAACCAATGATTTAAAAAATTATAATAAAATTCTTATTTTATAAATCACCGCTTTCGGTTTTGGGTCAAAAATGGCCGCCCTCTTATGGGGGGGGGATTTTGGAATATCTCCCCTTCCTAAAATATTTGTATGTACAATGTCTACAAACATGCCAAGTTTCATAATTTTATCATAAAATGCAGTTTCTTCCCCCGTAGCCCCCTGACTGTTAGTCTATCAATCAATCAATCATAAAACATTTGCAAAGTTCTTTGAAGAAAGTTACAGTATTTCCAAAGAAAAGTCCGCTGATAGTCAACATCGTGAAATTCAATAAAGTGTTGTTGTTGCTTATCCTCCAGTAGCCTGACGAAGTCAGACGAGGTCCATCAAACCGTTGGCACTGAGAAAATCGAGGACCATAAGGGGAGATGAATAAATGTCTTCTCTAGAAAGTCCCAAACAGTCGAGGATATTTTCAGTAAGTTACCGCCCTATATCCAGGGCTAAGGCAGAAGTACTTGAAATACACCGCCAACTCATCATTCCAGCCGAGGACCGCAGTTTTGTGCTTATTAGCACTCATCAGCCCGGAATAGGAAGTGACTGTGCTGGAGGTGGAAAACCTCTTAAGGGAGCCAAGAGAGCCGAACAAACTGGTAGCTAAAATAGAATTACGAAGACCAGACAAGTGACCGAAGCAATGGTTCAGTTGAACCCGAAGATTGAAGGCAAGGCATGGTATTTCCAGTAAGTTACCGCCCTATAGCCAGAGCTAAGGCAGAAGTACTTGAAAAACACCGCCAGCTCAGTCATTCCAGCCGAGGATTGCAGTTTCGTGCTTATTAGCTCTCATCAGATTTCGTGCTTATTAGCCTTCATCAGACCGGCATAAGATGTTTTCCACCTCCAGTTCAGTCACTTCCTCTATGAAGATGCCTCTGCCAGCTTGGTCATCTAGTTTACTGCCGCCCATGTAAATTTTTATAGCATTGTCGGGGATCCCATTTATGATCTCTAAGGGCAATTGTCTGAGATGATCAGGAATGAAGTCCCTCTTGATGATCGGAGTAGCTAGGTTGAATTGAAATTTGACACTGGGAAGGCCTTCTAAGGGATTCAGACAGTATTTTAAGGAGTGGGGCTCAACTTGTTTATGAGGCAGCTGTAGAAGTTTAGCTTGGCTGAAGGGACTATTCTTCTTTAGTCGTTGATTGTAGCTCCAGTTATTTAAGTATGCGGATGTTCTATTATGTTCACCGTAGCTAGAAAGTTTATTGAAGTACTTGGTAAGGTTCGCCTTTCGGTATAGTTTCAAGTTAAAGTAAAATTTGAAATATTTCAAATGCTACTATTTTTTTTTTATTAAACTTACTGTAAGGTTCATTCAGAAATTTTCTTTTTTGAGATCCTTTCTGCAAGGTGGAAAGTAAGGAAAAAAAGAAAGAATGAAAAAAATGCTATTTTCTGCATTTTTTTACCTCACAGTAAAAAAATTGCATCACCGTATTGCTGCCTTCATAGCGATGGAATAGTATAGCACATAAATCTGTTGTAACGTTACGCATCGCTTCTACCGTTACACCAGTTTTTTCAGTTAAGTTACTCCATTGCTATGGAGGAAGCTATCCGCGGGAATAAGGTAACATAAAATGCAAAATGCTGCCACCGTATTTACGGAGTAAGGTTACACAATTTTTTTTACATTGCTAGGGTATGGGCATAAAACTTTTATTTATTTATTTTTTGACTTGGACTAAAAGAAGAAAGTTTTAAACGTAGTTTTCATTTGCATTTTTAAGATTCTTCGAGAAGGCTTGATTTGAATTTCATTATTACTCCTTCATGAAAGTATTTTTCCTATTTTTCAAATGTTCTTCCAGGAAACTTAATTTGTTCTTTTCGAGCCTTCTTCACGAAGACTTTATTTGTAAATATATTTCATTAAAACATTTTTTGCTAACCATTTTGTCGTTTCTCGATCAACCTGTAGTTTCTCCTCGTTTGCTGACTTGTAAAATGTTCTACGCCACGAAGCAATCTTCAAATATTTTAGTCACTTCAACTGTACTACATTTCACCGTCATATATTTTTAAAAGATACAATATACTAAATCTTTTGCACTTACCCTTCTGCCAGTTCTAAGAGCTAAGGTTTCATAAATTCCGTTCCAGTTATTCTTCGATCCTCCCAAACCGTGCAATAGAAGAACAGGAGCCTTGTTCCCGCACTCTTCAGTTTTATCAATACATTCATAGCTGAGATCGATTGGAGTAATTCTAAATTTACGAGAAAAAATTTTACAGGTTCAAAATTCATGTAATTTCAATTCATCTCTACGTTGTACTTTTTAAAATAACAATTATTTGCTTTATATAAAAATGTAGTGAACGAAATTCCATTCCCAAAAATGTATTATGAATTTTCTTTCAACTCAGAGTATAGATTTCGTCGAATACTGCGGAAGATATGTGCGATAAGTATTCAGTACAGGTACCATTCTAGATTTTGGTCTGCGTACTTAATCTTCCTGTTCTCTTCTTACTAAAAGAAGCGGTTTACAACATCAGGGAACGATCAGGGCCTGATTATTCAAAAGGTTCGGGAGAAATTTTTTATGGGAGTAGTGGAATTCATAGGAAATTTTTCGAAATTAAAGGCCGAAAAGCGCAATTTTGGACCTTTGCATGTGCGTTCATACTTGAATCGATTGTTTCAGAAGTCCTACGAAAATCTATTGGACTTATGCACTTTCTGAAATAATCGATTCACTAACTTATAATTTGTTGCTTTAAGGATTGCTTATGAACCCCCTATGCCCCCTGTTCGGGATGCTTGAGCTTCTCCTAAAAACGTTCAAGGGTCCCAAAAATGACTGAAAAAATGGGAATAAAAATTCCATTTCCTCTTTTTAAATGCATTTTTAAAATGTAAGCTTGTACTAGTTCTATAAAAATGTTTAGAGGAATTTTAGAAGTGAAGATACATGATGACAAATTGAAAAAAAAAAAAAAAAAAATCCTCGGAAGCTTTTTTTCAGTGTGAAATTTACCTTAGCTTTGTTAGAATGTTCTTTTATAAAAGTTAAGTAGTTTTGTGAAGGACGTTATGAAACCATGAGAAATCTTATTCAATAACAATTTTTTTCACCATAGAATTGCAATGCAACCGTATATAATGTACAAAACTATCAGCCCGGAGTGGGTGGGATAAACCTTAATTTGAATTCCGCTGGGACACGTTTGTAAATTATATTGCAATAAGTTTTCTTTTTTCTTCTTCAGATTTTAGAAAAATTACTCAGCCAAAAAACTTGGGCCCGGGAGCGCTTGCAGTTTTGGAAGCCTTATCGTTTTAACTGATTATTTCTTTTTTTTTCTCTCTTTTTATTTCCAATGGCAAAGTTTACAAGACCACTACAGCCGATGAACAAATAAAACAAAAGAAAAAAAAAGAACAACAAAAACCTCAGAGAACAAATACAAAAATAAACAAACAGCTGCAGTATAAAGTCTATGAAACCAAACGGCTCCTTGCTTCCCAGTAGCGGTCTACTAGAGTTCGCTGTCTTAACGCCGGGCGATAGGGGAGGTGGTCCCTATCCAAAATATATCCCAGATTACAGAGCGTGCAGAGAAGGCTAGAAATGATATTGAAACGATGTAGGTGTTTGGGTGGGGAATCATGTTTCGTGGCCAGCCTGAACTCGGCCACCATTCCATATCTGTTTATTTGATAGGAGAGGGAGTTTGTCTCTCCATGGCTTTGATGAAGTTCTAGTGGCAAGACTGCTCCAAAACTCCTCCGACATCTTGCTTTTAATCATTCGTTTAATAGTGCCAAAAGGTATACTTCTGGCCTAGCAATGTGCTGGATCATGGTACCCTTTTTTGCCAGAGAGTCGGCGACCTCATTTCCTTCAACGCTACAGTGCACTGGGATCCACTGCAAGACTATTTCCTTGTTACAGTCGTCTAGTGTCGGCAAAAGTTCCCGACACTCCAGGACTACAGATGACGTGGAGCAAAATGATGCTCCCAATGTTTGGAAGGCCGCCTTTGAGTCACTGATACAGCTCTATCAAAACCACTCAAGTGGCAGGTCAATTGGGTGAGAGCAATTTTAATAGCTCTCACCCAATAGAGAGCTATTAAATTGAGACCCCAAATTGAGACAATAGTCTCAACAGGACAAGGTGGCAATTGCGGAGCTTCGGCTTCACATAAAAAACCGAATTCTCTCTGCAACTGCAGAGCTCCCTGGAAAAACACAGATTGAGTTTTCAAATTTCTCTCTAACCTTAGAAGTATGTCTTTCCAGAGTTCAGAAGAATTTGGAATACGTATAACCTTTTCCCATAGCAAAAGAGCTTTTTCTTGCAACATTGATCTAATAGACCTTAAACCTGTATACAGATGCAACGCATCTATCGTGCTAGTTTTTACCGCTCCAGTAATAAGACGAAGTGCTTGATTATAAGTCAACTCCAAAGATGTTATGTTTCGATCCGATGAGGTTACTAATGATTCACTAAAAGACTTGAAAGTTGTCATAAGGGTCCTTGAGGAGCAGCCCCATTTACATCCAGCTAGTCGTTTAAGTAATATCAGCCGATTTGAGATCCTGTTAGTGATTTCTTCAATAAACAACTTCCATGATAATTTGCGGTCAAAGGATACTCCCAGATATGTGTATTGATCAGTTGGAGTTACCAGCTGACCTCTGTTCGTTAGGTCAATGTGAAAGAGCTGATGAGTAAGGGAGAAAGACATCATAGCAGTTTCCTCAACATTGACAACCATGTTATTTTTGTTGCACCAATATTCGAGCTCACCTATGGCCTTATTGAGTTTATCAGTGTTATGGTGGATGGCATCCTTTTTTTGGAGAGTCCGTAACAATAACAAGATCATCCGCGTATAATAGACACTAACCCCTGGGATTGATCTAATAGACAAAATCTAGTCGTTTATAAAAACGTTAAAAAGACTACAGCTTGATATTGCTCCCTGCGGAAGTCCAGTTTTCAGCAGCTTCCATCCTGAAAGAGAATTTCCGTATCTTACTCTACACATTCTTTGGCGTAGGAAAGCCTTAAAAAATAGAAGCATATTTTGAAAAACTCCAAGGTCCGCAAGCTTCTCAAGCAGTTTCACTCTCCAGACTAGGTCGTATGCTGATTTAAAGTCAACAAAAACAACAGTCAGAACTTTTTGTCTGTCCAAAGCGTCTTTAATTGCCTGACTGAAGAGGGCAACCTGTTGGTTTGCTGATTGAAATTTGCGGAATCCAGCTTGCACTTCCGCTAAAAGTCTATTGGTTTCCAGGAACCAATTTAATCTATTAACCATAATACGTTCCATAAGTTTACACATGGAGCTAGTAAGAGAAATTGGTCTGTAACCACTGAGGGCTTGCGAGCTCTTGCCTTTCATATGAATCGGGATAGTGATAGCCCTACGCCAGTGTGAGAGCACAATACCCGCCTTCCAAACCAAATTGAAAAATTTCAACACGGTCTGGTGAGCTCTTATAACCATATGAAATAAGAACTCTGAATGAATGTAGTCGTCACCAGGCGATTTTCCTACTTTGAGACTTCCCAATGCTCTAGAGAGCTAAGTAGATGTAATGGGAGAGCAGAAAACCGAATCAATATTGTTAACTGGCCCATTTAAAAACCTCGGAGAAGTCCTCAAATACCGATTTATGGTTTTTGTAGCTCTTCGTGTATAGGCACTCTTAACCTGAATTTTTGTATAATGTTGCACAAAGGCAATTGCAATCTCACAATCAGAGGATAGAGTTTTATTATCTACTCGAAATCAAGCTTTTGGGGCTTTACAATTTTCATTTTTAATATTAGCAACATATTTAAATGTCCTTTTACTATCTTTTTGATAATTGATATTTGCGATGAATTTCCCAAAAGAAGCACGTTTCTGTACCACAATCTCTCTTTTGAATACAGCAGCCTGTCTTCTCCAGGCTATAATATCTGTGGGTCTGCCAGTAAGTTCGGCTTTTCTTCTTACTCTATTTCGTTTTTGCTTCGTGCATTCTAGGTTCTCATTCCGAAAGAGTCTAAATTTCCTAATCTTGCCTCTAGGAACACATTTTTTAGCGCAAAGCAAGAACTTATCTTTGATAGACGTATAAATTTTATCCAAATGTAGGGCAAAATCAAATTTTCTAATCGTAGCTCGGAGTCAAGGATTTCAGTGATTCCAATTCGCCTTTTTAAAATTCCAAGAAGTCTTAGACCGTGTGTCGATTGATGCTTTTGTGCCTTATATTGGATATTGGCCACGACCTGCCGGTGCCCTGATCCTGGGTCATCAATAACTGTACCCTTTGTAGCATTTCTAATGTCAGCTGTGACCATTATGAGGTCAGGTTTAGTACCAGCACCATTATAATGGAGGTATGTGGGAGGATCATCATTATTGAAAACCAGTTCAAATGGGCCGTAGTTCAAAAGATCTTGTACTATTGAGCATGTCTGATTAACATTATTATAGCCCCACAAAGGGGAGTGAGCAATAAAATCTCCAATAAAAATGCAACGGGTTGATGAGTCAATGTAATGGGAATTTGGATTATTATTAGGAGGGTTATAAATATCAAAGACTTCAAAATGTCTCCTCTAATTCCAAACATCCAATTTGATTACCTCACTCTTATCACCATCAGGATCCATACATTTAATAATTCTAAAATCACTGGTTTGATCATCTTTAACTCCCACCAGAATACCACTGGCCACCTTTCTGGTTTCGGTAGCAAATACAGAGAATAACCTTTAAATGGGAAGAATTTCATGTTTTCAGTGATTAAATTTGTCTCCATGATAGCGAAAACATCGATATCAAATCCAATCAAATTCAGTAACAACTCTGTTCTCTTGGGCTGAGACAAATCTCCAGCGTTCCACTGCAGAATCTTCAGAGACTTCATAGTTTGAGGGCGAAGGGCAACATATGCCAAAAGTATAGATCATTTAGTCACAGTGTGTTACCAGGGTGCACCACGAGGAGGTAGATCTACGACGCACCCCTTTTTCGGTTAGTCAAACAGTTAATTTAAGTCCTGAATATAATAATAGCATTAGGATATTTAAAAACCATTAAGTAAGAAGCAAGTTTAAAAGCACATATTTTGTTTCCTCATTAAAAAAATAAATAAATAAAATGAAATTTGTATGTATTTTTGAAAATAATGAAAATGAATTTCCTCCTGCTTTAAACCTACGAAATCAATGTCCTGCCTTTGTCTTTGAAACTTGCTGTGACTAATTCTACAAAAATGTGAAAACTTTCCTTGCTTAATGCCAACTCAACTATTAGTAATTTTACCAATTATGTGTATTCCATTTAATAGGAAAGTTTAAGAATAGAAAAAGTTCATGCGTTTCACATTAAAAGCACTTCTGAATTTATGTTTCAAAATATTTAACTTTTTTTTTTTCCATGTTTTTTTTTTTTTTTTTCTTGTTACGCATGTGCGTTGTGAAGTTGCACGCATTTTACATTAATTACTTTGGGGTTTTATTACATTGATCTTGAAACTACGTTAGTTTCAAAAAAAAAATAATAATAATGGAAGAGGGGGGTACTTGTAAGCAAATAATATGAACCTTGAGTACTGCTCTTTACAAAGTTTGTTACTTTTTTGCTACTTCTTAGACATACGTTAAGTTTAATATAACAATTATATCAGAACATCAGATAATCAAAAACAAATTATGTTCCTATATCATTCAAAAATTAATATGTAAACAATTAAAATACAATTTCTAGACGGAAGTTTCAGCGCTTAAACTAAAAAATGCGATTTCTGCTGATGCTTTGAAATATCAGAATTTTAATTACATAAATACTTACCCTGAGTTATTAATTGGATAAGTTATTGCATTTTGTAAGGCAGTAAAGCAAAGAAATATGAACAATCTCCCACTCATAATCTGAAATAAATAAAATCGAACTGGATTTAAATAGGAAGAACATACTTTCATAAATAAATAAATAAATAAATAAGTAAAAATAAATAAATATATATATAAATAAATAAGTAAATAAATAAATTGGTGTTTTCCCATTTGGTCCAAAAATTTCTCGCGGTTTTGACTGACAAGCTTATCTTGATGTACATGAAATACACCGCCAGCTCAGTCATTTCCAGCCGAGGACTGCAGTTTCTTTCTTATTAGCACTCATCAGCCCGGCATAGGATTAACTGAGCTGGAGGTGGAAAACCTCTTAAGGAAGCCAAGAGTGCCAAACAAACTGGTAGCTAATAGAGAATTAGCGCAGACCAGACGAGTGATCGAAGCAATGGTTCGGTTCAACTCGAGGATTGAAGGCAAGGCATGGTATATTCAGTAAATTACCGACCCAAATAGTCAGGGCTAAAGCAGAAATACATGAAATACACCGCCAGCTCAGTCATTTCACGAAACTGCAGTCCTCGGCTGGAAATGACTGAGCTAGCGGTGTATTTCATGTATTTCTGCTTTAGCCTTGGCTATTGGGCGGTAATTTACTGAATATTTATCTTGATGTGTTTGACAGTTTGGGCCAGTTGGAACCTCACCAATAAATTAAAGTAAATAAATAAATAAATAAAAATAAATAAATAAATAAATAAAAATAAATAAATAAATAAATAAATAAAATAAAGAAATAGGATTGAAGAAAACAAATTAAAGAATGAAATTGCATTCCATTGTTTTGTGCTCAATAAATACATATAATAATGTGCATTATTTTGTCCAATTGAAACATATTAAAGCAAACATTCAACTCCCTGAAATATACAACAATTGAATTTACGAAAGATTGCAAAGAAAGTTTCCTCCTTTTTATAACTCCATTGAAATGCAATAAATTATTTGCAAAATTGAACGAGATATTTAACATTTGATGTTAGAAAATCGATGTAGGCATACAGGACAGGCAAGTAGACTCATTCAGTTTCGGAAGGAACTTAGTTTTTAATCCTTAAAAGTGGAGGATATACGTCTTGCACAACGAATATACAATTTTCATTCTTTTCAATATTTTGGTCGGATATTCTTTCTTGCATAAGTATAAATATTTATGTATGTAATGAAAGAAAACAAAATGCCATACTTACTCCAGAGGAGTGAAAAATTAAAATTATTCTGTTGAAACGCAAGAAGTTTAAAGCCGAAAACTTACACAAAAGTTTCCCTTTTCAACTTGACATAGTGTTCAAAAAAAAAAAAAAATGTTACGCATTAAATTAGTGTTTGGTAATTTAATTGATAAACAGAACCCTTTTTAATGACCATCTTGTTTCATTGAACACTTGACCAACCTTCAATAGGGCCATTTAAATCTGTACCTCCGATCCAGACTAGCGCAAGTTCAAAAATTGCAATTTTCCGTTTAATAGTGCATTGTATGTAGAATCCTATTCCACATTGAGCTTTGTGAACGTTATTCTAAAAAAAAAAAAAAAATCCTTTGTAATTTTTTACCAGTGTTAAAAAAGCGCGCTTCCCATCCTTTGCTTGCGATAAACTGTTTCTCCTCTCTCCTTTAAAACTGATTATGCGACTTACGTTGTTATGGCTATGAGGTACGGAAATGCAACATTCTAAAAATGTTTTATTTGCAATTAAAAGAAAAAATATTTCAAATAATTTTTTTGTCTTCTAATAGTAACATGAAAAAATGAACTCAAAGTTTCTTAAAAAGATTTTTACTACACATTTCAAACAAAATTTTAAAGTTTAAATGTTAATGAGAATGATAATGTTAATTTTATTATTGCAACTATTCATTAAAAGTTCCCACGCTTCACATTATAAGCACTTCAATTTTTGTGTTTCAAAGGATTTAATGTGTTTTTTTAAGCATCTGCGATTTTGAAGTTGCATGCATTTTAAATGAATTTTTTGGGGATTTTATTACAATTGATCTTAAAACTACAGTAGACCCTCGTTTTACACGGGTTTGTTTTACGCGGTTTCGATTATACGTGGTTTAAGATTTGACACTTTTACCTTATTTTAAGCGGATAAGTTTCGGTTTTACGCGGATGCGGCAATGTAAACAGATAAAATTTTTCCCTCTTTCAAAATCCAAGCTCCTAAAGATTGCAAATAACGCGTAATCAACTGCATTTTGGCGTGCTAATGATCGAGTTTTGGCCACTGGAGAGATTTTATGCGATTGGTTCCAGAGCTCTTTCCAGAAGTAAAGTTATTAAACTCACACAGTTTAGAACTCACTGGAAGAAGAGAACTTTTAGGAGTGACAAAGGAGGCGAATATCAACGAGGATACCGACGTCGGTGACGCACAACCAAAAACGTTCACATTGAAATTTCCCAAAATAGCCATTCCTAAACAATAGAAATGATGTTTCTGATTTGTTAGTGAAGGAAGATTCTATCATGGAAATGACGCAAGTGATCATGGATGCATTAACGCTCTCTGCAAAGAATTAGAGAAAAATTCTTAATGACTGCCAAAAGACTTATTATAGCCCCTCTTTATAAACAAAACACGAAATTAATTTATGTTTTCTTTATGCATGTTGTGCATAAAAGTCGATATAAGTACACATTTAATTAGTCATCACTCGAATGAAGTATTTTGTTATCTACGGAACCAAACCCCTATTTTAACACTAGTATTAGATCTCAATTTACGCGGCATTTCGGTGGAACGTAACCCCCGCGTAAAACGAGGGTCTACTGTACATAAATTGCAAAACAAAAAAGAAAAAGAGTTGGGGGGGGGGGTACTTGTAGGCAAATAATACAAACCTTGAGCTCTGCTCTTTAGAAAATTTGTTACTTTTTTGTTACCTCTTAGACAAACATGAGGTTTAATGTAACAATACTGTCAAAACATCAGATAATGAAAAAGAAATATATTAATATCATCTAATGTCATGTTGTTCAAGTCTAAGGCAGGTTGCAGTTGATACTTATGTTAACACATCAGCCAATAACCCCGTTTCATTATGTAGTTGCAAATGGTAAAAACGTCAACAGAATCTTTCGGGACAATTGGGGGAACATTATTTTTTTTTTAAACCGCCAGAATTCCAAGTATTTTGAATTCCTGTTTCAAGAACGAATCAAATGTTTTTCAATTAAAAGCTTCGCAATCTTATACTGATGGCCATACATTTTTCAAAAATGGTTTTTAATTCGTAATACATTTTATACTAATCGTTCTGAAAATACTGAGCAAAAATTTCTTTCAAACGTCATTACTGATATTTGAGTGACTACTTAGAATTAAAAGGATGAATGCGAGTTTCGTGGAACACTTGAGTGATCTCCTTAGAACACTTTATTTAGCGGAACACAATTAAAGAAAAGCCACATAATTAATTGAATAAAGAGAAAATTTAAATAAATCAGATTGATTTGGACGAACCAATCTAATTTATTTAATTTTTTTAGAAATTGAGACAGATAGAGATGATTACTTTAGATAAATCAATCTTTAAAAGGGAAGTAGCAAGTAGTTTTCATCAAAGATCGGATCAAGTTTTTACTTATTTATTATATAAAAGCGACTTCAAATTCACATCATTCACAACACCTGCAATTCTAGATATATAACTTTGCAGTTACAATTGAATAGTATGCATTGAATGCGTAACTAATTTTGTAAATCATTCTTTTTGAGCTATATTTCTGCCAGTTTATGTGTAGGCGGATTTTCACTCTCAATTGTTCATATCTATTAACGCATACATTAAAGGTTTGAAAGCAGGTTTTCTTTTTTTTCCTCAAATAAAAAAAATGAAGAAATGATCTGCCAAACTGAAAACAATTAGAAAAAAGTAAAAAATTAATTTGAAATTTGACATCTCGAATTCACATTATGTTTTTCGCAATCACGAGCGTGTGTGTAGGCGTGAGTATTTGTGTCTGTGTGCAGGCATGAGTGTGTGTGTGTGTGTGTGTGTGTAGGATATGGACGCAACCAGGACACCGTTTCGCTAAAGGAGCAGCATCGGGACGGGCCGGTCAACGGTGGAGCTGCAGAAGAAGGCAGGGGGGAAATAAAATCATAGGAACATCATTCAAAGGTCAAGTGAGAACAATAAGCAATTTGTGATTGCTCAAAAAAAAAAAAAAAAAAAAAAAAAAAAAAAAAAAAAAAAAAACAGCAGCAATAAAAATAATAATTATTATTCATAATAATAATAATACTTATTATTTTTCATCATATTTATCTTAATTTTTATTATTATTATTGTTATTATTATTATTGCATTGCTATCATTATTTTTATTATTATTAGTGTTATTATTATTATTTTTGATATTACTTTTTATTGTATTATTAATATAATAATAATTATTATTATTATTGTGATTGTTATTATTATTGTGATTATTATTATTATTATTATTATTGTTGTTGTTATTAGTTCACTCTCATTACAAAACGATCATTTTGATAGTCCTATAAGCTTCAGCTGAGTTACCATGTGAAAAACTGCATTAAAAAGAAAAGAAAATAATTCTGCCCCACTAAGTAACTAAGTAATGGGCAATTTTCTTTCGAAACTTAATGGTATAGTTTTTATTTTATCTAGAAAAATCACAACTATTAATCAACTAACGGAATTTTAGTGGATAAAATAATCAAGGAACCTGTAGAATATATGACGAACCAGATACAGTATACTCAATATATCAATAAATTTGATGATTAAGCAAAATAAAATTTAAAGAATGTTGAAATAAACAAACCTGGGTAAGAAAAAAACCAAGCACTACGAAATGCAATAAGTGAGAATTTCACGCTGTCACCTGATAAACGGAGCACCTAGACTTGTTCAAAAAATCTACTAGGAAAAGTAAGAAAAAAAAAGGAGGGTGCCATTATGTATTTTTCCGTCACGCACTCAACTGTCCTTGATGAAGATGTTCTTCAGTCATTGTGAGTTGTGAAAGTTTGCATTACCGGATCAGATACAACGTTAGCGCCTTTGCAACTGAAAGAATCATCAGCGTAATTGCTCTTTCCATTATTAGGGCTCTGCATAGATCTCTCTTTTGATGGAGGCTTTTATTCTAGGAAGGCTCTTATTTTGTTGGTGTAGGATGAAAACGTCTCATTTTCCTGAACAACTACAGGAGCGTTCATCTGCTGTTTACAGTGAAATGAGGCGAAAACAAGTATAACATTGTAAAAATAAAAACACGCGTAGATAAAGACAAAAGAAAGTTTCCTTTAAAAGTAGACAAAAGGCAGCGTTTTATAAAAATTCTACTAGAGTGTGTAATAGCTCTAAAATACAGTCATCAAATAAAACAATGCATACGTAAACATACATCACAATTATTGTGATTTTTGACTTTAATAGCGAATGGAAGATTGCTTCATGAAATAGATTGCCTCAATTTTTTTCATTTTTTTCCTTCTTGTTTTATCACTCGAGTGCTGGTTGATGACCGAAGATGAAGATTATATTTGAATGTAAGTGCTTCAGGGAAAACTTCTTTGCAAAATGCCTTTATCGTTGCATATTTTTCTCTTTTCCCACTTTACCTTAATATTTCAATCAATTTATTCAGCAATCACGAATTGCTTGTTAACTTCACTTGACCAAAGTTGATGCCGCTCTGATTTTCAGATTGCCATGGCGACGGGAATAAGCTAACTCGTAGTTTTTTTACTTTCTTCTATATCTAATATATAGAAGAAAGTATTGGATTCGTGCAAATTTTCGAATTTCGAAGGCTTCGAACGTTTTGAGGTGTACCGAGTCCATTTCGACTATTTTTGGAAAAATGTCTGTCTGTCTGTGTGTGTGTGTCACGTCTGTGTGTGACCAGTTTTTTGTGGCCGCTCTACAGCAAAAACTACCGCATGAAATCGAACGAAATTTGGTACACATATGTGCCCCTATGTGAACTTGTTCCCATTGGTTTTTGGCGCGAATTCCTCCAAGGGGGGTGGAGCAATGGGACGTTTTTTGAGTTACGCGTGCTTGCAATTCCTCAGGAAGTAACTCGCGGAATCAAACAAAATTTGGTCCATATGTTGCCATTAACAGGAGCAGGTGATGATTCAATTTTGGTATCAATAACTCAAACTTGGGTTGAGGTATAAGAGCTGATTTTATTTTGGTGTCAACAGCTAAAAAGGGGGTAGCGCAACCGCCCGTTCTTTTTTTCCATTGTGAGTGCGCTATCTCAAGAAGTAATGCTACGTTCAGGTTGAAATTTTGAATATATGAGAATCCATATGTAAACAGGCTTTAGTTCAATTTTGACACCAATCGCTCCAAGAGGTGTTGATTTTTTTTTTTTTTTTTTTTTGCGAATAAAAATAGCTTTATTAATGCATCAATAAGAAAGATAAATCGTAATATGAAAAGATAAATCGTCTGCGTATTTCTCGTGATTTTAATTGTATGGAAATAACCGGAAATATTATCTCAATGATTTAAAAATTTTAACTGTTGCCATCTTATGTTTGTTAACAAATAAAACATTTGTAATTAATTCAAGCAAGGCTTTTAAAATAACTTTCAATTTTCGCTCTTTGCTTTGCTTTTGTAATTCGGAACTTCAGCGCTCGAATACGCTACCTTGCGGTGATTTACATAACTGCCGGGAAAACTAAAACATTGCGTTCCATGTGTGTCTGTTGACGTAAATATAGGCAGTTTGTTATGAGTATTTATTAAAGCATTCGATGTGTCTTGGATAGCTTTCAGAAATAGAAAGTGTTTTGTCCCTTAATGTTATTCTCGAGCTCCTGAAAATAATGTTAGTCTTTATTATTTCCCTCTAAAAAGTGAATTGACTGTCATAAATGGCGTGAAATCCTAAGCACATGAAAACTCTGGATTAACAAACTTCGCATCTGCAAGTCTATTCGAAGCATTTTTTTTTTTTTTTGGAAGAGGATAACTTTCTACAAGGTAAATTGTTTTATTGTTTTGTGTGAATTTGTAAGAATATGGTTTTCTTTTTTTCTCTTAATCTTAAGCTCAAAAGAAGGATATTATGCAGTATTATCGTAGAACGGAACGAAAAATGTTTAACGCTGAGAATTTTCATCGCCAAAGTAGTGCGATTATAGTTTAGGGTTATCGTTTTAGTATTGTGCGAACAAAGAACACTTGCTTGGCGAGATTTTGCATGTCAGTTGCAAACCATTTTTATTTTTTATCATGTGTCGATTAAAATGATAGAAAGATAACAGAATTCGATAACTTTAAAGAAATAATGGAAGATTAATTAAAAGAAAACTACCGCCATGTATCCGTGAGAATTTTATTGATGATGTATAACAGAATTAAATCATAATTCATAAATTAGAAACATACGAAACCGAATGTAAAACAATTAGCGCTAACCAAACAAAACAAAGAACTTTCATCTTCCTCTTTTGATAACACTGATAAACAATTGTTTATTTACATGAAATATTTATAGTGTTCGTATAGCTACAATAAAAATGTAGTTTCATCAAGAACTGATAAATTTCGAATTCAACATCGTGGAAATGGCTGCTTACAACTACGGAATTTGTATTAATTTCTAATGTTTAGTAATGCTTCTTGAATTCTCATTTCTTTTTACATGGGCCAAAATATCCACAAGACTTTGAAAATTAATTTAAAAAGAATAAAACAAAAAAGTCATGCATACAAACAAAAATTATTAGGCTTATTAGCATTTTCTACGCTACGGCGTGCGTTTGTTTTAGTTTTTTCGTCGGCCATTAGACAGTGACTGCAGTGCCCCCTATAGTTCGTTGGAGTTGCGAATAATTCAGACATTGGGATGGTCCCTCCCCATGCTTCCTCGTCAAACATGGGGAGGGATCAGAAAAAAAGAAAAATTTAGAAGAAAGTTTCGTGATGGCCACAGCATACTAGTTTATATTTGTTAAGAGGACAAATTAGTTTAAGAGCTGGCTCAAAAAATCGACTTGGCAACCAAACCTGAGGGTTTTGCACGCAAAAGTCGTATAATACATCCCTTAATTTCCCTGCGCATTGTCAGACACCTTTCCGGGGCCGTTAAGCGAAAGATGGGCGCGTAAACATGACATTCTTGCAATCTTTAGTAACCGAACTGCACGACATTTTGGCAGTTCGGTTACCGGTTTTTAAAGATTGCTAAAGACTCAAATTCACGCGTCCATCTTCGCTTAACGGCCCCGGAAAGGTGCCTGATTATTTTGCTACGCGTTTATTAATTTATTTCGAATCAGTTGCCGAAATGTCGTGCAATTCGGTCGTCGGTTTTGCAATTAAAAACGTGGTGTGCGCGAGTTGCCGAAATGTCTTGCAGTTCGGTTACCGGTTTTGTTCACGCGTCCACCCACGCTTTATGGCCCCGAAAGGTGTTGGACAATGCGCAGGAACATTAAGGGATGCATTATGTGCCTTTTGCAAACAAAAGTCTCAATTTCGATTGCCAAAGTCGATCTTTTGGGGCCTGCTCTTAAGCTAAATTTTTGTCACCATGGTTACAAATCGTTTCCGTTCATTCAAGGCTTAACTAAATCGAGTTCAAAAATCTCTTCCCATTCCAGTTGATGTTTTAATTTCGTTGCCGCAGTTGCGTCATTTAGCTTCATCGTCTATTTCTTCTTTCTTATTCTAATTTCATAAAAAATGATTTAAAAAAAAATTTTTTTTAAAGCGATCCTCAGCCTTGATTATGTTGATTATAACAGGAAAAAATGATGCCTTTTAATTAAGAGCAATTCCATATGTGACAGAACGACAGTCATGACAAAAAAAAAAAAAAAATGTTTAAGTGATTAAAGGGAAATTATTTTTATTAAAACTGACATTTTTTTTCTCTGTATTTCATCGTAAACATTTAAAAGATGAAAAACAAACCCGAAAAAAATATTTTTTTGCATTTTTTTTTTTTTTCAATATTTGTGCTATTTTTTACCTCGTGACGAAATGCCACTTTTTTCTAAGCAAGTTTTCTGACTTTTTACTACAAAACAAAATTTCTATGAATTGTGTACCGTATTACCCCGCATTATCCGGCATGCCACAAATTTCGGGGGTCACCAGATTTTCAATAGCACTTGGCTGGTCCTTTCCGGCATGCCGGAAAAAATCGAGGTTAGGGAACGTTTTAATGCTATAAAAAAATATGTTCAGCTTTAAAATGAATATAAGTTCTATACATATCTCATTAGTATTAATAAACAGTTTAGTTTTGTAAGTATATTTACTAACAATGTCATTTGTTATTTTAACAAGAAAAATACTGTTTAATACCGAATATTTTTTATAAAAATTAAATTAAAACCACGCAAACATTTAAGCAGTAAGTGATCGCCCCTAAACCAGTGCAAAAGAATTTACCATAGCTATTCAATAAATGAAAATCAAACTTACCTCTCTAAAATCAACCTAAAATAATCTATTTAAAAAACTATGAACAAATAGCAGTAACGATGATTGCTTCTGAATTGATTTCTTTATTGACATATAGTTCAATCCATTAATAAAGACCTACCATAAATAACAAGCTCATATTATATACAATACGCATTTGCTTTTTGAAAGAAGGATATTGTTGCGCGTCAAAGTAAGTTTCTAAATTCAAAAACTCTTAACATATTTTTAACCTCTTCAACGCTTCCAAAAGTCGCGGGGCAATGAAATCATTTGTACTGTAGTCTTCAGATATTCCTTCGTGTAGAAATTGTGACACAAGCAACTTGGACTTTTTAACTTAGAAAAATTTAATTATAGCACAATAAACTACAATGTTAGTTGCAAATAAAAACTTGTTAATTAATAAACACAACATAATGAAGATATCTGTGACGAACTCGCGCGAAATGTGAAGAACTGATAGCAACTGCGATAAGAACTGCCACGAGGTGCGCGAGTCCGGCTAATTTATCGAAACTTAACTACTCAGTTCAGTTCAGTTCTTGGGCGTTTTCCACAGATATTTTCGGGATTCATTAATTTTTTTTCATTATATTGGTTTGCTTTCTGATTGGAACTGAATGGGGAAATGTATACTTTTGTTTTGTTGGAAAACAAACCTCAAAGTATCCGGCATGCCGGAAAATTCGAATTTCCCGGCATGCTGGTCAACCTCGCTTTTATCCGGCATGCCGGATAATGCGGGGTAATACGGTATTAATTCTATCTTTTAACTGATGAATACTTTTATGATAGAGAAGTAACAATAAAAACTGTCAATTTGTTTAACTTTTCATGCACTGGGTTGATTAATTCAAAATTATGGGTTATGATGGAATGACTGTTGAGGAATGACGGGAAGTTTTAAAGTTCATTTTAACTGGAATAAAAGTAACCATTTTTTAAATAAAATTTTTAAAAAATGTTGCATTTCGCTTATATAACGCGAGATAACGTTAGATAACGCTAAATGAAGCATAATGGTTGTTTTTGTTTACACATTCTCATTCCAGTAAAATTGGGGAAAAAAATGTGTCCATATGTAAAAGTTGTCTTTTTCATGGAATTGCCCTTCACCGAAATTATAGAGGCTCAGTGAAAATCCGTGTTTTCATACTTAAAATGAGCTTTTGCATAAAAGCCGTGATTCTCTTTGGTAGGATTATATGTGCAGTTCTCACATGATCGATATTCAACTGGGTGTGTATTTTAATGAAAATACCTTTTCTTGGGGGGGAGGGGGAGGAGAGATTTTCATTCTCTGTAAGCGTAGCACAAATTTCAGTTAGATTTTTTAAAAGAGGAAGCTTGGATGGAGTTTGTTCTTATTGCACGCAGTGTTTGAAGTAAATTCTTTAGTCTTCGGGTGGGGAGATTTTCTTTTAATTTTAATTCCGCGATCAATATTGCTCACAGTGATTACTTTGCCTAATGCCTGACGTTTGTCGAAATCTATTCTGTTTACATTTGGTAGATAGCGAGACACGTGATCTTTCGCTGAATGGTCAGTGAAATTAATTCCCGTGAATTAAATATTATCATCTACATTTTAGCATGTTTAAATATAGTGTTTATTTCTATTGATTTGTTTTGTT
Source organism: Uloborus diversus (assembly GCF_026930045.1). NCBI lineage: Eukaryota > Metazoa > Arthropoda > Arachnida > Araneae > Uloboridae > Uloborus > Uloborus diversus. The sequence continues at coordinate 64,671,208 of NC_072731.1, read as the reverse complement.
TTAAATCTTAACAGATATTTTCCACTGCTTTGTGCATTTACAATTTCTTTCGGATTGTATGTAGCAAGTAGTTATTTTATTGCTGAACTTTAAACGCTTAGCTACGGTCGTTTTGAGGGATTTCAAGCGCATTTAAATTAGATGTTTTTTTCTTTGAAAGAGAGTTTTCATCGACACTTGTCTTCAATCAGGGTTTTTTATCACTTCATGGAACACGCTTGGAGTTTAGATAAAACTATGTGGCTACATTTTAATTAGCGAAATGGAGTCTCTCTTTTTATTTTGAAGCGTGAAGAAAAATTTACACCTGGTCTAAGAGTCTTTTTATTAAATTTCGGAAACTATTATAACCGTGCGAATACAGCTATTTGGTAATGCAAACGCGCTCTCTTAGTCTGGACATGCCAACCACTCAGTCAGCCAGTGCTTTAAAGTAAGCAGAGACACGTGAAAAAATATTCTGGAGTACGTGACTGCAAATCTTAAAACTTTTGACTTTCGCTGTCCTAGATTCATCGTTTTTTTCTCCCGCTGTTGAAATTTTTTGAATAAAAATATTGACTAAACTGCAAAAACCAGAGCTACAGACGATTGCAGAAGTAGCAGCTGCGTTCACTCCGCAAAAAGATAACTACGAGAAGATATAAAACTTTGAAGTAATCAGCGGTTTTAGAGATAGGAAGTTATTTCTGATTAAATTCCGCACTCGCCCAGATGGAAATTCTGACCAGGTGAATTAATCTGGCAAGATATGAAATGGTATCCCTACATCTTAACTCATCTCACTTTGGTGGATTAGCTGGAGTGTTGAACTTGATGTATTGACTAGCTACGTCGCCCGGCTTTTTACGGTCCACCTCGAAAATGAAATTTTTGTCGAGTGACGTGTGTTCAACAAACAGGCTTGAACCAAAAAAAAAAAAAAAAAAAAAACAGCAAAATTTTGCGCAGATTTCGGAAAAATAACCAAAAAGTAAACATTTTAAATCCCCCAAATACAGGAGAAGCCTTTAAAACAAAATACAGAATTTTACTTGCTCATATTCAAGACAAAAAACGGCAAGAGATCTTTCGTCTCTGATTTTCTTCACCGCTACACATTTTAATAAAAGCATTGTTGCAGAAAGTTGAGATGAAGCACTTAATAATAATTTGAATGGAGGAAAGCCTTCGAAAAATGGGGATTTTACGTCGAAATCTAAGTGTCATAATCAGTGGCGGCTCGTGGGAAGGGCCAGAGGGGTCCCGGGCCCTCTCAATTTTTCTGACAATAATTAATAACTTTTTATTTTATTTTATTTTATTTTATTTTATTTTATTTTATTTTATTTTTTTTTTTTTTTGCTGCAGGATTCGCAGAGACCCATTCCCTGCCTGTATGTTATCTATTTTACATCGTTTCAGTGTTCTTCTAAGCGATTCATGCTATGTAAAATAAACAACGTATAGTAAAGGAAGAAGCCTTCATTTGCACAAGATTAGACTGCTTGTTTTTTTCTTGACACCTTGTCTTCAAGTAATTAGAGTACTGTAGTGATAGTGACAATTTAGAAAAGAAATCATTATTTTTTAGATTATTTTATATATTAGTTTTGAATCTACCTTTAAAGTTATTACTTCTTCACGTTTTTAATTTAGTTGCTAAAAATGTATGTTAAATCAAAACTTCCTGTTTTTGCAGCGTATTATCCGCGGATTGTTCGAAATTTTTATTTTTCTTCTGGCCGATTTTAGGATTTCAATTTTGAAAAAAATTCCAGGGGAGAGCCCCAGAACCTCTTCCCGTAAAAACCTTCAAAGTTTGCCGTTTTTGGAACTGCACTTTCGAAAAATTGTAGGGAGTGCAGCTCCGGAAAGTGTACTGGACATAAACGTGAGATTAATAATTTTCGTAATTTATTTTGTAGCTTTTCCCTATGTGTTTAAATAAATTTTATTTTTGAAAGTCGGGTGAAATTGCACCACCCTGCCGCGTAATCATGAACATACACATAATCTTAATATCTTTCGTAATTTACTTAGTAGTTTGAACGTTTTGTAGCTTGTCCTGTGTTTAAAATGAATTTAATTTTATTTAACACAAATAATATTTCAAGAAAAATATTAAAAAAAATTTTTTCTCAAAAACCGGGAGGGGGTGGGCGCGAGTACAAACATGATCAGGTCCCTTCACTTTTTCAAGGAATGAGCCGCCACTGGTCATAATTAATATATAGTTTGTAATTGATATCTCCGCTAGTTATTATCGGAGGATTGTGTCAGATAGCCAATCATAAAGACGGGAAGATTATGAATCCATCGATACCTGGTTCGATGGTCAGTTCACTGTCGTTTGGGAGAAGAAATTTGGACGTAGATACATAGGTACATACATAGATACATACGCTCAGTTTTTAATTATATAAGATTCTATAGTCTTTCATCTAAAAATAACTCCAACTTTAAATAAAATTTTTCTTGACGGAGCTTCTGTTTTTTAGCCTACTTTCCTTTAAAAGGGAAAGCAAGAAGGAAAATTTTTGAGAGAAGTCTTAACGCATCTTAAAAATCACTCAAAAACAAAAATTAAAAAATGCAAAAATAAATGAAATAGTTAAATAAATGTGGAGAAACGGAAAGTGGGATCTTGAGATGGGGAAAATATGGGTCTGTAGATTTGCGTCTGTCGTCACTTTTGAGTGAATGGTCCCATTCCAACAAACTTTTTTTTTTTCGAAAGATCTGGGCGAGAACGCCTCATTCCCATATTTCACTTTTTGATTTGAACAATTTTTGTTCGCTTTTGAACAGTTAAAAAAATTAACATACAGGGAGACATAAGGGGATACAGAGAATTAAACCGAAACACTGAAGCCCCCCCCCCCCTTTTTTTTTCTTACCTATGCTAAGGAACATTAATGCTTTTTTTTTCAGTTTGTAAGAGCGGGGGGGGGGGGGACGACAAATTGTCACAGCGTGAGTGACGCCCCGGGTGTCACCCATTCTAGGTATGCCGCTGGTGTATTTAATCATTTTTACCACGTCACAGGTTTCTGATATACATGCGCACACGAAGCTATTCTGTATTGAGCAAGTACAAGTAATATAAAAAACAGATTTTATTTCAAGGTTGAAAAAGTGGGTATCAATTATGATCTTTATAGGCAGCTGTGATGTTTGAGAGACCTTCTGATGTATTTTATGGGATTCATTCCACGTGATTGGATCTTTTCTTATCTGGGAAATCATCTCTAGCTATATAGGAGAAGATTTTCTGTGAAATCATCAAGAGTATTAACAAGAAAGAATCATCATGCAGTCATCATCTGCTCAACCTGTGCTGCTACTTTTATTAGTTCTCCTGTTATTCTTTCAAGGCTTGTCTGTCCAGGCCCGAAGAACTGGATCATCGTCAAATCCGACATCACAAGAAGGAGTCTGTAGTTGTGACCGTGCCCATATAGACGAAACTCTTAAGGCATCCATGCAGGCCATGGCAGAAATGGGAAAGCTATCGCGAGCTATGATGCAAGCTCTAAATATGGCTTTCGCTTCGTCCGTGGCAGATATCCCTGTCGCTGCACCCGGAGAAGAGACCGTACCTATTTAACGGCATGAAGAGAACGATTAGACAGTAATTCTATGAGCATAGCCTCACGTAGAGAAAGACTTAGAAATTATGGATCCACAAATTAGAGCTGAATTTGTTCATTGAGCATGTTCTCATGATGCTGATGTAATCCTACAGCTGACGACTCAGTTGCACGTATAATCGCGCAATAAAACAGTCCATTTGTGTGTGACAAAATTAGACATTGAGTCTTCTTTTCAAAATGAGCAGTGATGTATTTTTGGAGATCTAACTAACAGTATTCGAGCGACAATAAATGAATTCTTTGTGATTTTCTCTTGCCGTGATTTCGAAAGCGTAGAACCTTCTAGCGATGAGGCAACTTTTGCGTTTGTTTTTTTTACCAATACTGTTTTAATTTGTTAAATCATTGGAATATAGAGGTGTAGACAACTGACAAAAAATAAATGGCAAGGAGCATGGGCGCCCATATGCAAAATTGTAAGGGGGGGGGGTGCTCATATATTTTAACCATGTTTTAGCATGATATTTTCCCCATGAAAACCAATTTCAGGAGAGATTAGAGTCATTAAAATTCGACATTTTTCATCACTCATTTATTAATGGCTGGAGAATAAATATTTTTACATTTTTGCAAAGGAAAAAGGTATTAAAAACAAGGAAGTTCTAATTTCTAAAGGGGGGGGAGGAATCGAGCCCCCCTTGCCTCCCTATATGGGCGCCCTTTGCCAGGAGATCTTACGCAGCCACATCTTTTTCTCAAAATTTGCGTGAAGTTAAAAAAAATGTCAAAAACAAAAAAACAATTTTCTATCAGAATCAGTTAGCTTCATTTTTATTTCAGCTGCATTATTTCAGCTCTTTAATTTTTGAGCTGAATCGTCTTTTTTTTTTTTTTTTTTTGGTAATATTACAACAGAAGTAGAGTTGTAAGTATTATTATTATTATTATTATTATTATTATAAAAATTTAATTATTGTTATCATTATCATCTTTATAATTTATTATCGCCTATACTAGTAATTTCTGTGAGCGTCTACTTGTTGTTGTGTCTTTAGTTCTATCTCCTATAGACTGTCTATCAGGAGTGTCTACCTGGGTTATCTACCAAGTCAATATTGGTGCCGTTGAATGTAGAACATCTCGGTTAAGCCATTCCGTCCTGTCTCGTCCCTCGAAATTTTAAGGAGCCGGACATTCAGGGGGGAAAGCATTAAAATCGCCGTCATCCGCGTTAGATGGCGAATGGCGGTTGGCGAGAGAAGTAAGCAGGGGGCGGAACCCCCCTAGTTCTTCTTCTTATTATTAGGCGATATCTGTATTACCGAATACTTTGATTTTATTCCGACGTCATTTGAGCTGTGCTGGTCAAAAACATATAGTTTATTAATTTTTTGTGTGGGTGTGTGTTGGGGTCTATTACTTTAATAATACAGGACTAAGCTCCAAACAAAAGAAGAATAATTATTTAGTCACACATATATTTTGTGTTTATTTTGATGCATAATTTTGTAAACTTGTTACATAAGGATTTTTTTTTTTTTTTTTTTGAGATATCGGTACTTTTTTATGCTCTTAATTAAAGTTTTTGCATCTCAAACAAACCATAGTTTTGATCTTTAATAAAACCAATTAAATATATATCATACGTTAAATACTTTACATGTTATGTTATCAAAGTAATTACTCTAGCTTTGCGGTTTAATATTTGAAATATTAAACCGCATAATCTGTTCATTAAATGATTGTGCGAAGTATGACATTTTTTCTCTTTAGCAAAAGTTTCACGTCTGTTAAATTATGCAGCCATGTTTTAATAATTCGTTGTACCAATGTAAACATTTAAACGAAAAAATAATGGCACCCAGTAAAGTAAATGTGATCCTTATGTTTAAAAGTTAAAAAAGAAAGAAGCAGATTTAAAATCTGATTCTTTATGTTTTCATTTGGTTAGTGACATTTTTAAAAACTTAGTTGCTTAAGATATACTTACTATACATCGTTAAGTAAACATTACCTGACGAAACGGACACTTCATGAAATATTAACATTGCTTCTGCATTTTAAGTTCACTGCTTTGTTTGGCGATTTCATAAGCAGAATTTTCCTGTCAGTTATAGTAGCAAACATTTTATGTCACATAAATAGTTAAACATATTGAAATGCCATTAATCAGATTTAAATGCCTTCAATCTTACTTGAATATGATGTTTAAATACTGTTTGCCTTAATGCACGTATGTTTCTTAAATCAATTAACGTAATCAATCCGGCAAATGTCACGTAAAGTTGTTAAAGTTACTGCTAATCCTGTGAAACTAATGTAAGAGACTAAAAGTCTTGTTCAGCTCAAGATTGCTCCATGGCTGTACTTAAAGCCCTGGATCGTAGCTTAAAAGTAGCGGCATGTCCGCCATCCTGGGGCTAAACCAGGGTCGTATACAAGAGGGGAGGTCTTAGGGTTCAACCCCCCCCCCCCCCAAGAAAAGTTCAATTTGACATTTAAATGTTTGTTTACGCTTAAAAATTTCCCCAAAATATTTTCCCAAAACTCAACTGTCTTTCACATGTATATTAATTGCACAAAACGCTTCGCTGCTTTTTTCCTATATTTGCTACACTGTAAAAAATCTCGGAAAGCTTTTTGTTTATAACGAAAAGCTTTTTTGTGTACTCAGAATCCTACCGCCATCAGCAGTTTTAAGCTCTTATCAAATACCTTTCCTTTTAACGAGAAACTCCAGAAAAGTAAGAGGAAGTGCTGACGTAATGCGCGAAGTAACACTCACCAAGGCCATTAGTAAAATATCTGTTCCTCGCATGAATTCACTAAAAGATAATTTTAAAGTATTGTATTTTTTTGCTAATTTATCGTCATGAGATTGAAGCTGAAGCTAGGTAATGGTTTTTACTTATTTTTAAGTACGAAGTGCAACTTCCCGACGCATTCTCGCGAAAGGATTACAAACTGAAGATAAAACCACAGAACTGTCGAGCGCACTCCAAGCAAATTCTTTACGTCGCATAACTTGTGTAGGTAATTTACTTTTTTCTTGGATACTGCTTTGCTTTCTACCGAATGGGAATTTTTGTAGGCAGAATTTTATTTTGTCATAAGAACGACCTTTTTGGTGACCAAAGCCTGTAAAAGACCACCACCGACGAATAAGTAAGTCGCTTTGCAACTCTATTACTTTAAAGTAGGCTTACAGACGTCCCTGTTTAACCGAAACAGTCTTGGATTTCAGACAAAATCCCGGCGTCCCGCCTAGTTTACTCTACGTCCCGGAAAAAGATAAATTTGATTACATATGACCAAAAAAGTCCGAGAACCGAAATATTTAAACTGTGAAGGATTACTTAAAATAATAACTTTTTCATTTCTGAACCTCAGAGCCAAATTGACGCAAGTACGAAAATTGTGATTTTCTGTTTGTTACTGCATTATATGAAGAATCCTAGTCCACATGGAGCCATGCAAACGGAATTCTAAAAAAAGAAAAGAAAAAAATCTTTTGTAGTTATTTACTTATTTTAAAAGAGCGCGCGTCCTTTCCTTTGCATGCGCCAGACAAATGTTTTCCCTATCTCCTGTAAAGTAGCGATTTTGTGACTTAGGTTAGTCTGGCTCTGATGCACAGATTTGTAACATTGACCTGTAAAATTAATATCTTATGAGCTTGTGAAGATTTTTACAAAATTAAAAAGGAAAAAGACTTTCGAAAAAGTCCTAGCCAATGGTAATAACAAAGATAATAGAATACTGGTCAGGATTGGACACTCGACGACTGGTTTTTACGTATGGCAAGGAAAACAAGTGTAAATAGAATGAAAACTGGTGCTTCAAAAAAACTGACATTCAGAGCTATGGTCGCCAAGTTGGAGATTCTTGGAATTGGCGTAGGGGTTACAACACTAAGAATTCTAAGAAAAAGTAGGGAGATAGGGTACGCTGATTAAGCTGTGATTCATAATGCCATAGAGGCCCAAAATTCGACTCAAATTTAAACCCAAATGCGTTTGGAGTGGGCTATCAAAAACTGAATCTAAACAAAATAATTTTTCTAAACAAACAAACAAACAAAACAAAAAAAAAAGAAAGAAAGAAAGACGTTGTGAATTACTAAGAATTTTTCAATTTAAAGTTCACATTTTTTCTTCTTGATCAAATCAATCTGTGCCAAAAAAGTTGCACTAATAGACCAAGTATCAAAACATATTTTAAACAAAAGTCTGGTCTTTTGTAATGTTCATGAAATATTGTATACAATTTGGTAATGAAAAATTATGTTTTTTTTTGCTGTTTCTAATTTAATTTCAATACATATGGCTTTCATTTTCAAGGCCCTATACAAAAAGTGTGGGGCTTCTCTCTCAAAACGTTTTTTGTGGTCTACTTGTATTCTTCCATTTATTTCTTTGACATTGGGGCCTCTTTCAAACTTGGGGTAAGGTAAAATGTTTGCATCAGAATTAATTTAAAATACGGATACAATTTTAAATATGTTATTTTGTAAACAAATGAAAAATCAAGACCGCTTAAAACTTCTCCACAAAATAAGTAAAATATACTAATAAATTTATAATAACTAAAATTAACCTTAAGTCTTAGAATAATCATTAAAATAAAGTAATAAAATAAGTGAACTTAAAGTAGCGTAAGTTAAAATTAGTTCCATTTTCCAAAATAATTAAAAACAATTCCAAAACATAATTTGTCTGTAAAAAAATATATATAAATAAATAACCACGTCAAACAGACTGAATTGCGGATTACTGCTGACACGTGTTTCGGCGTTACAATGGACGCCTTTTTCAATGCAGAAAAAATGAGCTTTTGAATGAAAAGACATCCAACCTTTTCCCGGCTGTTTTTCATCCATAAGCTCATTTCTTATCGGAAAGGACGTTCATTGTAACGCCGAAACATGTATCTGCAGTAATCTGCAAAGTGTGCTATTTGACGTTGCTATTTCTTATATAACTTTTTGAAAGGTAAACACGCATTTGTCTGTGTGTCTTTTACCCAATCTCCACTGGATTAGGAATGTCTCAGGTTTAAGCTGGTCTCGTTGGATTTAGAACATGACCATTTTATTACTGAAACCAAAAGCTTAAGTCTCAAACCACCAGAGACTATACTATTAACAGTCTTTTTGTCTTAATTAAATCTGTGGGACAAGTTCTTTTTCTCAGCTTCTTGAAAGGCCAATTCCCCCAATTTTTCGGAAATAATTCCAAAACTTCCGTAGTTTCGAAATATAATTCACTAATTATATTCCTATTTCGGAGGGCTTATCCCCTAAATTTTTAATAAGTGATTAAAGCAATAACAAACCGAATTTTATCTTTCATGCGACTGTTTAAAGTTTCTTTCAGGACTCTAGATTGTCGGCAGACTTCGTTAAGGTTCATACCACCATTTCTGTAAGCTACTGTAGCACGTTAAATGCTCTCACTTGTCCACTGGCCATATGGATGCGTCACTTGCCTAATCGATTAACTCCATAAAACAAAACAAAACAAAAAAAAAAAAGTTAAGAAGAAGATGGTGTTATCCATCATAGGAGTGAATAAGCCCTCGTGTTACATTTTCTGCCATCACATGGTCAGAAATGTACTGCCAAAATTTAATTATAAATTCACATGGTGAGCAATGATGAAGCAATATTAAAGCAGAAATGAGGATTTTTTTAATGGAGTTAATCGATTTGGCAACTGAGGCACTTATACTAACCACCGGTTTCAGTTACCACAACAATGATAACAAAACCTAATTGATTCCAGATGTTATCTAGTGTATTTACGGAATCTTGAAACTCAATTTACACCCTCTTTCTGAGGTCGGAATCTTTTGGAAATCTATCTAACGGTACGCTGATTAAGCGGTGATTCATAATACCATAGAGGCCCAAAATTCGACTCAAATTTAAACCCAAACGCGTTTCGAGTGGACTATCAAAAACTGAAACTAAACAAATGTTTTAAATTTTTTATTCAAGTTTATAAAAAAAAAAAAAAAAAACCTCTTGAAATCATAATAAAGTATACGAGTTTTCATGAATTACGGAGTTTATTTTTCTCATTGTCCTATTTATTTTAAAACAATGGAGCAATTTTCAAAGGTAATTGAGTTGAAGGTACATCAATATTGGAGATTTTCCATGAATGAAACACTTTGTCAGGTGGTCCATTCATGAAAACACCCAGTGGTCCAATGATAACAACTGCGTCGTTTTGAATATTCTTATAGGTGTTACTGCTGTGACGAATCATGATGAAACATAAAGCATGGGGAATTGTACTTGAAAAGGCACTCTTTTAAGTCAATGTTCACATTTAGATGATCAGTGATATTCAAAGTATGTTATAACTAAATGAAAATCTCAATAATTATTGAGATAATGGTAGAAACCTTTTCTGACCAATTAACAATATGATTAAATAATTTTGCTATTTGACGACTCTGCAGTAGACTGTTTTCAGACAAAGGAAGGTACTAAAACTAATTACGAGGCTGCACAAACGCTGGTACGGAAAATATCTTCGCGGTCTTAGTCATGGAACCGGTTCATTGACGGCAACCTTCCCCTATTATTCTCGGTCATCTCTAATATTAATCCGCAACACCAAGACATAGCCCCCGAGGTTCCCCTGTGCCTGTCACGTAGTGACTTACCGTATGGGAATTCCTCGGGAAAGCAACACCAAGACATCACCCCGAGGATCCCTTGTTCCTATCACACAGCAACACTAAGACAGCTGAACGGTACGTGTATGCCATACATCTTTCAAATGTGTTTTCTCATTTTTCAACAGGACAATGCTCGGTGATATACTACAAAGGTATCAGAAGACTCCCTCTTCTGCATTATTACTTTTTCTTGCCAACTCGATCACTTGATTTGTCACAGATCTAGCACATCTGGGAAATCTTGGGACTATTCATTGGACAGTAAACGGGTTTACTTGAACCAGTGGTGCGTTTATAGTAACTGGTTCGAACTTTATGTGATATGATCATGCCGCAGTACTTTCCTGTACAGCTTCATGCGTTCACGCTAGAGATGGCTCACCAGTTAACAGGGTGCTAAAACCTCCATTCATCTGGAAGTTTTGAAGTAATAAATAATCATTTTGCTTTCATTTTGTAACCACTTTCTTGTATCAATGGTATCTTTGCGTATGTCAAATTTCCTTTTCGTTCTGACAACTCCTTCTAGGTGCGACGTGTTTTGACGTTGTTGAGTGCATAATTGAGATTAAAAATCAATAAAAGTGAGCTTATAATACAGCATTAATGTACATTAAAAACTGTTTGGATGCACCACCTCCATTACTTATCACTTCTTAGTATCGCATATCAAGTATTTGCTGAAATTGATCTAAAACATTGATACATTTCTGGTTATAATATTAGCTATTAATTATAATGTGGAATATTGATTTATTTTTAGTTTGGAAATGCTGCAACGTTGCAACAGAAGTAGAGTTGCAAGTGCTATTATTATTATTATTATTATTATTATTATTATTATCAATACAACTATTAAAATCTGGGCTCGTCTGTTTGTCTGTCTTAAGTTTGGTGTTCTCGAGAATCGCTGTGAGTCGAAAGTCGAACGAAGTACCAATCGATTTGAAATTTTTCCAAAAAAAAAACAAACAATAAAATGAATCTCGTAGTTGTAGGGGAAAACCGCCTATATTGGACCACTGCTTAAACTGGACCGGGGGCTTAAAATGTAGCGTAGAGTTCTGTGCTACACTCTACCGGTGGAAATACAAAGATTTGTGTCTGAAACTTTTGAAGATGAAATTTCGTCACATTTCGCTAAGCATATCTTGAGTTACTATGTGATTTTTGCTGAAAACGTGATCGATCTTATTTTGAGAACTTGTATCTAGTAGAATAATATTAAAATTTGTGAACTGAGAAAATTGCTTTTATAGTATTGTAAACAGTATTTAATGAGAATTACAGAAGTGTATTTACATGCACGATTGGGAAACTTGTTGACAAGGTATAGTATAAATAAAAGAATAGAAAAGGGCGTGTTTTCCTTTATTGGACCGAAAACATTTTGCTATATCGGACGTTAATTAAAGAAATTCATTTTGACTTTTTGTTTCTTGCAAGCACACTTTCTAGAAGCTGCCTCCCATAAAACTAGGCATTATTCAATAAGTTTCAATTTCAGTTTTTTTAAATATAGTTTTTCAATTTGACCGAACTTTGTGCTTGTTCACGTTACTTGTTGACTGGTTATTTTATTAATTACAAGGACTGGTAGTCTAATTTAAGAACATGAAATTCAAACAAACTTTTTATTTTTTATAGAAAATAATTTAGTGCTGGCATTTAATGTGCATTTAGGATTACTTTAAATATAAATAAGGGTTAATAAAGCATTCACATTGGTTTTTATTAAGTAAGTTGCTTAGAAGCGTCAACCTCATCAAAATCATTTCTTTCCTTCTTTTCTTTTTAACCAGAAGCTTCAATTTCAGTTTTGTTAGATAAAACTCCTTACATTTTTTAAAAATTTGACTGAAATTTGTGCTCGTTAACCTTTTTTTTTTAGCTGGTTTCTTTATTAATTACAAGCTACGTTGATTTCTATCATTCTTGGTATTAGAAGATGTCTAAAAGGGGAAATGTTGTTCTTAGGCGGGAAAAATATTGGAAAGAGCCTTAGCTGTTTGTAGGAATGATGATATGGGGCTACGCTATAAACTTAGCTCACGATAACGGTGTGATAATGCTTCCTCTTCCAGCACACACTAAGCATCGTTTACAGCCCTTGGACATTGCCTTTTCCAAGCGTCTGTCCACATATTTCTATCAAACCTGTTATACGAAGATGCGAGAACATCCAGTGAAGTCCATCATCCAATATAAAATAAGAGAACTGTTAGGTGACTTTTATGGACAAATTGCAAGCGTGGCCAATATTCTGTGAATGAATTCTCTAGAATTAGGGTTTGACCTATTAGTACAGTTGTGTTTAATGACAGCGACTTTGCAGCAACCGAGTCAGATGTTTGTAGTCCAGATGAGATAACCAAAGTAAACATGCTACATGCTCGGTGTCAACTGTTCAAGATGCACAAGAACAATGTACGGAAAAAATTAATACAAGTTCCGAAGAGTCGGTGGTTAGTTCTCATCAAGTTATGATCGTCGGTTCTATTGATGATTTTGTTAAGGTAGCACACATATTACCTTTGCATAAAAAAAGGAAGGCAGAAGAATTAAACCTACTTCGGCAAACGTTAAAACGTCAGCGTCACAGAAAAAGGACACAGAACAGAAAAAGCCGCAAAAGAAGGAGCACAAAACAACAGTTATTATTGTCCGTTTTTCACAAGTTGAGACTTGGCCACGCCCCCAACACGTGGTATCGGAAGATTCTATATGCGTCTTTTGGGGATGAGGCTTCAGACCAACACTGAGAAAGGTTGCAATTGGCCATCGTTATCGCGCTATAAGAAGACGAGTGTTCCATAATTTTCTAAAAAATTACCTCCCACCTTCTTTCCCGAAAAAAAGGTGTGCTACTAAGACAGTTGTTCGACTTAAAAATATTTTCAGATTTGCAGTGTATTTCTATACGTTTTGAGTTAATTTATCATTGATTTTGCGAAGGAAATCCTAAACTTTCTGTCTTTCACGCTAAGTAAACATTTTCTGAAAACACGGTGAACAGTTGCAGGTGAAATTGGAAGGAAAATTTTTCCTTCTATTCTGCTGAAACTTTCACAGCTCTCAAACGTGGGTTTTTCATAGGTATTCTAATTATAAATCTCTAATCGCATATGGTTAACTTCGCTGGTCAACCATTTCTCACCTTATTTTCGATCCGATTTTCTTCTTTAAAGCGTTTATTAAATATTACACAGTGCTTAGGGATAAATGAACTACTTTTGCAATATTTCGAACTGTTTCACTTCGAATGTAATGAAGAATTAATGCGTTTTCGAATTGTGTTTGTTGTTACTTTGCGAATACGAGTCATTTTTAAAATAATACGTAGATTTGTAAAGTGAACAAGCAAAAATTAACGCCAAAAGATTTTTTAACTATCACCGCATTGAAAAAATAACAAAAAAAGAAAGAAAGAAAACGACAGACGATAACTTTAATTTCGAATTTTTCAGAAAATATTTCTGTGTCACCTCACTTTTGGCCCATTTCAAACAGTCAATATTTTGTAAAAAAAAATGTTGAATTGATCTAATCATGTAGAGACAGTATGAAAAAGTATTGAACTACTATTTCGATTCCTAGGCACTTCATTTTTAACCATATACATTTAAAGCCTACGAGCAATTTTGGAAGCCTCAGTAGGTAAGTTGCACTCTGTGTGACACATTTCAATACTTTAGTACTATTTATTTTTCCAATATGGCTTTTATTCTTCAGAAATGAAAAAAGGAACAAAACAAAAATTAAAACTTTTCACATGCCAATATGGTTATCTACAGAATAATTGAATAAGTGCCTGAAACAACGTTTTATGTTACTGTTTTAACCTATTTGTTTTTGTAAATACGAAAAAATATACATGCTTTTTTTTATTCAAGTTTTTTCGATTACTCTAAAAGTAATTCAGTTCTTCCAGTACTTTTACGGAACAGCGTTACGTGTGGGGATCATAAAATAGGCAAAAGTTTGTTGCCCGTATTCTTATACAGATCCGAACAAGGACGGACACAAGGGAGGGGCGATGGGGCGACCGCCCCTTCCTTGAGTCGAGATGCAGAACTCTTCCACGGCATGTCTTTGATACTGAAGTTGAAAATTGTTTTAGCCTATCTTCAATAGTTTGACGAAGCTCTTGCTGTCTGGAAAATGAAAGTGTAGCACATATCTTATTTTTAACGAATTACTGATAGAGATCTGAACTTTGTATAGGAAGTATTTCAAAGTTCCAAAAACTCAATTTTAGAAGATTTTAGATGATATTAAATAGGGTTATAGGGTTCAAGGGCTCTTCTCAGGAAAGTTTGGAAAATTGAAGTCCCCCCCCCCAAAAAAAAAGAGGAACTTTAATGGGACACCTTTGATGGCGTTAAGGTAAGGGATGGGGTTTGGTACACTCCTCCGCAATTTTGTAGAAAAGGAAGTCCCTCCCCTTCCCAAAATAATTGAAATGAGACGATCTTTCATGGTGTTTGGAAAGGGGGGGGGGGGCGGAGGTTTGCGAATTTATAAAAGGGTAAGGTTGTGAAATCAATCGCCCCCTCCTTGAATAGTTTCTGGATCCGTCCTTGGCTCTGAATGTAAAATGCATTATTTTTATCAAGAAACGTTGCTATAGTCAACCTATTCAGTTGTTCAACATATCCCACACTGGCAAGGAAACTGACTCAACCACAAGAAAAAAAAAACAGCGATGGAGAAAATTAAGGTTTGACGCAATAGTAATTTTAAGTGATTTAGTCTCAAACATTACAATATGCGCAGTCAACTTATTATGTGATGTTTATTAATTAGTTTTTGAAGTATAGATACATAATGCATACTTTAAGCTCGAAAAATATTCTTCCAAATTATGAAATTTTAATGATGTGTCATTATTGATGAAATCGTTTCTACGCCCCCCCCCCCCGCACCATTTAGGTGAGCTCTTTGCGGTTTTTGTGTCGAGAAAAAGCACTAAATTTAGATTTTAAATCAATAGCCGGTACGGTTTTCCCAGATTTTGAATTGAGTCACTTTCCTTGCCGGAGGGGGGGGGGGGAGCCGGTCTTTTCCCTTAAAACAATTGTTACTGCGATTTTGGTGACTTAGAGCAAACCTAAGGAGTCGTTCACAAATGATGTCACGCTTGAAAGGGGTAGGGAGAGAGGGTTCGGGGTTCATGAACTTCGGACAGTTAGTCTCAAGGGGGAAGGAGGGGATTATAAGAAATATGACTTCACATATTTTGGTCCAAATAAATCGTTCGTTATAGCAATATGTTCATCGAACATTGCGTGAGATGTGACGAGGGGAGAGGCTAAGGTGAAGTGTAACGTCCTTTATGGACAATCCGTGTTTACGTTAGGCTACTGTGTACTGAAGTGTTATAACTAACTTCGTTTATGCCCCCCCAGAAACGAAATTGGTTACCTCCCCCCCCGCCTTGAAAATACTCGCCCTGGAGGTAGTCGTCATCTCTTAAACCGGCCCAACCGATGAACCTATAATTTTAAAACAGTATTCAAACCAAAGACACTTTTTATAACGCATCGCAAATTATTACATATTTCTAAACATTAATATTCATGCAATACTTAGAGAAATAGCCTTGATTTTAATAGTCAATTGCTTTAAATATTTCAGATTGATTTTTTATTGTTTTCTCATTTACTTTTATTTCTCACATATGTAAATCCTTTCTGGAACAATTGCCCAGTTCAACCAAGTTTTTTTTTGGGGGGGGGGAGAGGGGGGGGGGCAACTTTTGTTCGAATAATGTTTTCATCACTTTTCAAGAATAACTGCTACTGTAGATCTACTGACTGTATATCCGCTCTATATGATCTGAAATTTTGTACAATCCATACAGATGCATCAAAAAGACCCAACCCGTAAGAGCTACTGAGTCACCCCCCCCCCCTCAAGAAAAGGGAGAGGGAGATGGAGAGAGATATTAAGTCTTCAAAACGAACGCAACGCTTAAGCATTTCAATGCCACAGTCTGTGTGGCAATGAAGTTTTCCTGTCCCCCCCCCCTTTTTTTTTTCATCAGCGCACTTGCAATTTCGAATATAGGACGTTAGTGTTTAAAAGGATATCGTTCAAAACTCAGAAAGCCTATCCTTAATAGAAATGTTTTTCATTCGGAAAACAAAATACCTTACTTTTTTTGTAAATACAATATTTTTGTTCTGAAATTTTCAGTTTAAAAAGTATAGATTCCCCGTAGACGACAATTACGCGAAGCTAGAAACGAAAGGAAAGAACACAAAGACATTTTTACAAATTTAAATGCCCGCCAAATTTAGGGTTGTCTCAACTGAAAGCGGTAGCGATCACCCCCGCGCTAAACTTAGCTTTGCTTTCGGGAAGGCGTTCCGAAGTCTCTTCTCCTCATGAACGCACAATACAATAGTTGCCATGGTGCAAAACATGATTTAGTGGATGAAATGCCATCCGTGGGTTCATCAACACTGCGCCAAGTTAGCCCAAAGCAAAAGAAATTCTATTGCAAATCCTGTAAAAAGATTGCACAGTTCAAATGCAAGTTATTATATCATTTAGTGTTACGGTGCAATTTAGGAAGCGCATATTCCAATTTCAGCAGTTGTGGTAAATTTTGAACGTTGATTAAATGTACGCATTCATGTTAGTGTAACTTTTTTATTATTGATTTTTCCTTTGTGAAAAGCACGGAAAGTAATACTTCTTTCATTTCTACTTATTGTTATCTCTTGCGTTTTTTCACTTAATAAAGTGTTAAAATTATTATTTTGGTATAAAAATATAATTTTGTTAAACAAAGAAAGCAACATGCTTACGTAACAGAAAATTTAAAACTGAAATGTGTGACTTTTCGCTAGTTTTCCTTTTTCAACGAATGCAGATTTTTACACCGTTTCAAACAAAAGCATGAATTTCTGCTGAACTTGAAGCACAACCTGATTTGTTGTTGCATCATCTGAAAGCTATTGAAATGGGTCAGTTTTTGGTTGATTTTACCGACTGCAGCTCATATGGTTGTTTTTGAAAATGTCGATTGAAAACTTTGGCACCATTTCAATTCCGAGTGTGACCAATGTTTCAAAACTTGTAGCTCGCTGTACAGCGGCATCTTTATTTGGCCTTTATATTTGACATCTTGATGAAAAAAGGATCATTTTGCAGTATTTAGTCTGCTCTTTCCAAAGATGTACATTTTTGTGTATAGGTCCAACAGTATTCTCAGAAATCGGTCGTTCTCCAGAACTTTGTTTTTCCTTACTCATTTGCCTTATATCTACCATAACTCGGTTAAGTTTAAGGATTGGACACGATAATGGGTGGTTCTACGCTCCGCTTGGGCTCTTCTATCTCCCCCTTTCGTACGGCAGATTCGATCAAACTCACCCTGTATACATGGCATTTATATTTGGCACTGTTATACAGCGGCAGGCAACCTATCGATCGCGATCGACCGGTCGATCTCGAGCTCATTTTGAGTCGATCGTGGCAATATTTTGAGTTTCGCTTTTTATTTTAGTAGAGTTATTGAATATTGATTTCTGGAACAAATTTCAGTTTAACGTCTAAATCAAAAGTTATTTGAAAATTTTACGAAGTTTTTTAGTCACTGGAACTTTTTTAGACACTATTTTATCAATTTCAAAGCAAACATTATACTTGTGTCTGAAAATATTCTTTTATTGGTTTACAAAACAATCTTTTAGCAAGATAAAACAACTATTTTCAAGTACAACTTCGTCTATCTAAGTTGCCGACCGTTGTTGTATTTTATACCCATAATCATTATGTGCTTATAATTTTATGGTATGTATAAGTATGTATAAGAGATAGGTATTTGTGTTATGTTTCTTACCTAAACAAACAAATTTCATCTTGATTAAAAACATAACAATAGATAATAGGGAGTTTATTTTTGCACCATTTTTTTTCACAATGAACGTAGTTTTAATCACTGGTAGCAACCCTAAAATTTGATCAAATTCTATGAGACTTTTATGTGCATTTTCATCAAAAGAAAGCAATTAAAGGGTAAGAAATTAAAAAAAAACATATATATATATATATATATATATATATATATATATATATATATATATATATATATATATATATATATATATATATATATATATATATATATATATAATAAAAATAATAATTAAGTGCATTATAAGTCGCATCCCAGTCTCCACTGGGTAATTTTTCCGAATTTTCGTATGTCTCCAATCACTTTCTGAGAGAATTTTGTTTCTTTAGAAGTTGGAGACAGATGAAAATAATTTGAAGAACACTAACCAACATTTTATGCAATATTTAATAATTATACTACCTTTCAATCACCAATGAATTGTATAGATTCGATTCATAGGTGGAAACAGAAGCATGTTTTACTTTCAAGAATACCAGTTAGCGGCATTCAAAGCAGGGAGACATCGAAGTGAATAATTAAGCGCTCGTGAAAATCCCCTCGCTATTTTCCAATTTCCCCTTCTACACTCATTGAAATAAAATATTCTTAACTTGTAACTGGCCATTTCCCAACTTTTTCGGTAAACGTGGTCAGAATGTTTCGGACAGTTTTTCTTTATTCAGTAAGCATAGCTTAAAGCTTTGAAAACAAAGAACCAATAAAAAAAATGGGAAACTGTTAATGAGATTTTGAAAAATGTTCATTAATTTGTGTGGTTTGTTGTTTTTAGGTTTTAGACCTCTTGTGTTATTGAGAATGGTATTTTTTTTACCCGATTAGGTTTTAGCATACTTTCCTGGCACAGTTCTTTTCCTATAGTGGTAGTCAGAATTATAAGGACAGCAGAAAATTGCACAGAAAAAAAGTTGCTTTTGAAATAATTCAGTGAAACTAAAACACAAAGTGCCTTTCTTTGCTTGAATCGTCATGGAAAGCAGAATATTTGAAAATATATACGCTTTACCGTGATTAATAGAAAAATGTCACTGTCAAAACTGGACAAAATTATAAAGACAACGAGCATTTTGCCTTGAAAAACCCTAGTAATCAATAATTTCCCCTCTTTTTTTTTCAATTATTTTTTATCAGTCTTAATGTCATGAAAGTTGAAGAACGTTCTTGAAAAATTTTAACCTCTCTTTTTTTGATGGCGAAAATAAGTTCTTAATCGTTTCGACATTGAATGTCATTTTTTCATACTTCGGGTCACAAAGTTACCATTAAACTTAGATCGAGCCCTTTGTGGGGACCAAAACAGAAATTTCACGGAATAAGCAGCAAACATTAATTTTGAGTTTAAAGAAACGTGAAATTAGGCACCACCCTGCTGGAACAAATTGAGGCAGTGAGAAGCAGAGGGATGTAAGTGGACATTTTCAAGTTTTGAGTAAAACGCGTATAAAGATAACTTCTTAGGTAGGCTTTCATTGATTTTTTTCTCAAATCGTGCTGTACAGCAGCACCTACTAGGACTACTAATATTACTATCTCTTGCCCCAAGACAGAGGAGAGGTTCACCTACCATTTGTGCTGGTTATCTCCAAATTTTTAATACTGCCACTTACATCCCTTTGCTTCTCACTGCCTCAATTGTTTAAAATAGTAATTAACGGTGTTTTTGGTTTTAAAAAATACTGCTCAGTACATAAACATCACTCACAGAATTCATTCTGCCATGCACAAAAAACATTGGTAGAGTTTCCGTCCGTAGCGAAACTTCCACAGACCATTAGTGCGCAGCCTCCAAATGTACGCGTTGATATTTTTTTTCCTTCACAGAGATCGTAACAGAAGTAGCAAAAACCATCTAGTCCATCCTAATTAAACTTTTTCGCACATGAAAAGATTACATTGTCCCACTTTTAACCCATAACCAAGCATGTTTGGCAACGCTCAACCCTTGATCTCTTATGAATTTTTTAAAGTTGGTCGTGACATTAGTTTCACACCATGGTTGCGTTCGACAAACCTTACCGGTCGACCAATGAGTAATCGGTTACTAACCGCAGCGTTCGGTTACCCGCACTGGTTACCATTTTAAGCTGTTGATGAAGCACGTGATCATTACCTGTCACGTGATCGGTTAATCGGTAGCTACCGGTTGAGCTCGTCGAACGCAAGCCATAAAACTTTTTCTTTTTTTTTTTTTTGTAAAACATGTTGAACAGTTCGAGAACTGCATTGTGACTAGAATTCCCATCTGTCTTGATGTTTGCTTTTTGGAGCAAACTCGTCTCATCATCGTGTTTCACAATACACGGAAACAAAATTTCCTACCTGTTCGTCTTTGTGGTCCTTATTTTACGGGGATTTTTGAAAAAGCTCTAAATGACCGATCTTTATCTATTCAGATTTGTTGCTATTTTACGTACAGTAAGTCGTGAAGTTATTCAAGCAACCACTTTCGTTTTCTCAAGTTCTTTCAGTTTAGTACCTAACAGTATGACTAAAAATAGAATGTGACGTCCCATATCGTTTACTGAGCATTTATATTGTTATGTAGTGCAGTGTGCAGAACAAAAAAAAAATGCAAATTTTGCTTTTTAGAACACATAAATCTAATTGTCCTTATAATTTTGACCAAATGACAAGGATGTATAAATTCAAACTTCATTGTATGAAATTTCTATGCATTTCCAGTAAAAGTACTAAACAAAGTATATTTTACCATTAGTTTCTAAGCATGAAATTTACATAACTTTCCAACCAACTGCAGCCAAGATCTGGAGATTTTTCTTTTGTCCTTATAATTTTAACTACCACTGTATCTGTGGATATGTTTTTTTGACGATTTTTATCAGGAGGAACAGTATTTTTATTTCTCGATAAACTACACGTATGAGTTAAATTAGTTTAATTTATGGACTCATTTATAGCTAATAACTAAAACGTTTTTCTAAAGAAAGAACACAGGACCACAGTTAGAAATCTTTTATTAGTTTCAGTATTTCGTTCTCGAAGTCTTGGTAGATCCCATGTAATAAATGGTCAGCTCCTTCGAAGGCAACCAATTTTGCTTTTGGAAACAGGTTTCTGATATCTTGTTCATGGTCAGCGCTAAAAAAATAAACAAGCTCTTGTTGAGCATGCATGTTAAAATACTTGCGTAGTGTGACTCTGATAAAGTGAGGCATGACCTTGACAATGGTTTTCTCTCTTTTGGGCAATAGGGAAAGGTAATTGACCCTGAGTTGAGTTACTTTCTCAGTATTAAGCAGTAACTTACCGCCCAAAAGGCAGCGCTAAGGCCCAAAAAAAAAAGAAAAGAAAACTACATAATTGCGGTAACTTGCTGCTTAATATCTGAACTTTGCCTTTAAATTATGAGTTGAACTGCACCATGTCTGCAGATTCTCGCCGGCGAAATAAATTTACTTTGACTACCACTTTGTTGGCCCTCTCAACTTTAATGATATGACATCTGCCTCCAGCTCGCGTATTCCCTATTCCAGACTGATGAATTCATAAAAAGTGCAAAAGTGTAGTCATTGGCTAAGATAACAGGGCTGTCGGTATATTGCATGTACTTCAGTAGTAGTTTTGCGAAAGTATTCCTTCTTAAACATGTCGTTTCAATACGTTCCTTTTATCACTGAACTTCCTTAAAAAAGGGAAACATTTTCCATGTCATACTGCCATTGGAAAGTAAAGGGCAGTACAGTAAAACCCATAAAGTCCTCCTCGTAAATTGAGCACTTGTCTAAATTGACCGCTTTTTTCAAGCACAGAAATAGTCCTGAATCACATAAATCAACCTCTGCAAGTTTACCATTTGTTTAAGTTGACCACTAAAGTAGACTAAAGTAGTGCACCGCAAGTGGTCAACTTACACAGGCTTCACTATACCTGCATATTTTTCAGTTTTTTGTTGTAAAATGACTGAGCAGTTTGCTTTACCAGAGTTTACATTCTGAGTATGTGTGTGTGGGGGGGGGGGGTATAACAATCCTTGCATAAATAAAAAATATCCTAGTTTTGGTAATATAACTGACATTAAGCAAAAGGCTCTGGGGAAATTTTGAACCTACTATACCTTTCATTTTACCATTAAACAGAAATGAATTATCTGAAACAGTGGTATATTTTCCTAACAATATTGGTAAGGAGGAAAAGACATTAAAACTCCTCCCTTTACAAGATCCTGGGCATGGGCATGAATTTATATCACATCTTATGACTCACCCTATTATCTTATTTTTTGCTGAAATAATGGTTTGGCAGTAAAATAATAGAAGTAGAAATAAAATTTTAAAGTTTCATGACATTTTTTAGAGTAAATAACGTGTTTTTTTTTTTTTTGAGTATAATTGCTTCATGAAAAATAATGCTGAAAAAAATTATCTTGAGTTAAAAAAAAATAATGTGGAAAGTGTTGTGAAAAGTCACGTAGCAGTGCAACTTTAACAGCGGATTACTTTATGAAACATCACCTTAAATTCCGAAGCATTTCGATGCTTTCAAACGACATATCAGTTTTTTCAAGGCCAGAAAAAAATATAAAAAGATTATGGTGTGTAAAAGGTCTTACACTTGAAAAATGGACTCCGTCCCGTACATAAAAAGAGCAGGACCCTCGAAAACCCCAACACTAGGAGTCCAAAATTTGTGAACATCTTCTTCAAGAACGGGCAAGATATCATCAACATTCATTTTCCACTGACATTTCTCTTTGGAGCAAGTGAACGGAGCGATAAAGTAGTTTTGATCATCAATTGTTGCTTGTAACTAAAACATAAGAAAAAAAATTATAGCTAGCTTTGATTATTATGTGGTTATGCTAGTATAAATACAACCCAAATTCAAACTAATAGAATGCTTTTCACTTTTTGGAAAAAAGTATATTCTAACCAAATATAAGTGCAAATTAGGTATTTAAATGAACGTGCTACCTTTCTTAGGCCTTAATGTGTACATTTCATTTCAAATATACTTAATTAAAACTAATCTTAGGTAGAATAATACAACAGTTTATAGTAATGAGACTTTACATTGAGTCAAAAAATTAGAATATTTAAATTAAAGGAGGAAAACATTTTCAAAAGAAACAACATTAATACTTGAATGCGCCATTATTTTGCTAGATTTACAATGCTTTGATACTTTCTTTGATACTCTACCACATTTTACATTAAACGCTTCTAACACTGTTTCCATACCCTCCTCAACGTGGCAACTTTCAATTTTGTTGGCGAGCGAGCATTCGGTCGTGAACCGCTTTCTTTTAAATTTGACAGTACTACAAATTCTTGATCGTATTGAGATCGGTAGAGTTGTTTGACCACTTTAATACCGAAGTCTCTCTTTCTGTTTAAAATCTACTAGTTGATTTAGAGATTTTAACACAGAGTAGAGTCTTTGCTGAAGGATAAAATGCGTCACTGAATGTGTCACTGCTGTGACTCAGATGAAGTATCATGCAGTATTATTGATAAACAGCGAAAGTCACATATGGTTATATTTTAAGATACATAAAATCGCCCAATTCCAGCAACCCTCATGCACCCACACACCATAGAAGATATTTGAAAGTTGAGAAAACGTCTCACACAAGATTTCTCATACGCTGTACTTTTTAAGTGAAAAACCCATTCAGCTTTTTGTTTCATAGATATTTTTAAAAAGATATTCATTACTGAGTATATTTTTCAACCTTGTTGCCCCTATATGAGCTTCTCTTTGCTCCAGGAGAGTCGTGCACGTTTCTGCTTCATATTTATCTTTGGTCTTACTTCGTAGGTCCGCAACTGCAACTGCAGTTTATGCAACCATCCAAGTGTAGTTGGCGTGGACACGATAGCCATAGATTCTTTCCAACACTTATGGGCGTATGAAGCATTTTTCAGCTATTATTTTGTACGATTCACTTTAATTTGACTTCATTTCTGCCAGTTGTTACAATTTTTCTACCTCATTTACTTTGGTTACTTTTTAGTTACTCAGTCCTATTTTCCTTTGAAGTATTACATACCGTAGATTGTAAAACGTTCATTTGAATTGAACTGGATTGTTTTTTTCTAACTTTAAGCATCAGTGATACAAGACGTGACATCGATTTTTCCCTATTTATCACCTTGCCGACCCATTTTGACCAATAAATGGCTTTTCAAATGCCTTAAAATTATCCGGGCACCAAGCTTCATACTTGTGACAACCTATTAGTCTAGTCCAGGGACGTGTCCCGGTGTGCCCTTCACCAAAATGCCCCCCCCCCCCCGAAAAGTTGGAAAAGGTTTTTTTTTCAGCAATTAAAAAAAAAACGAGCTGATGTGTGCATCACATGACTTCATTTTACTCCAATACCCCATTACAGTCAGACCTCGATATAGGGTCACCCGCTTATAAGGTCACCCCGCATATAAGGTCACTTTTCTAAAGTCCCGGCTCACTGAATAGGAATTCTATGTCATGTATTATCGGATATATGGTCAGGTCATAATACATTAATCGCTTATAAGGTCACTTTTGTCAGATTACTTTGAATAATTTCAGTGCCTAACAGATTCACTTCCACGAATTCACCGCGATATACGATCCTTAAAAAGTGAAAAGTCGTTTTTCCTATTAACGTAGCAGGTAGTGCACAGAATGCAGTAGCAAGTGAGCATTAAGACAATGATACTAAAATATGAAGCAGTAATGCGGGCACTCAGCGTGTACATATTGCACTCTTTTCCCAGTCATGAGAAGCTGAAGAAATTTTCATAAAATAATTAGAAACCATTTTGTTTAAATTAAAGAAAAAACACATTAGCTCTGTATTAATGACAATTTTAAGTAAGGTAAGTTGCACATCAGTTGTTTGCTTGGGGATATTTGAATGCAACCTTACTCTAAATGAAAGTTTTAAAAAATAATTTCAAAATTTGTTACTGATTCCAAAAATTTAAATTGGTTCAACTCAATTTAACTATAATAACCGAATTAACTGATAGTTTTGAACGTATTAAATTTTGAAGTGATTTAATGAGTTAAATGTTTATTTATCAATGAATATATATGAATCGGTTATAAGGTCAACCCGCTTATAAGGTCAGTTTCGTGAAGTCCCGAGGAATGACCTTATATCGAGGTCCGACTATATTGGCATTTTTAATGTGCTTCAATAGTTTACTCTCTAAATATCACCTTTAGTGGCCAAATTAAAACCAGATTTTTTTGAAAAATCGCCAAATTATTCGCCAAGGTGGCGACAAAGTTAGGCGACCAAAATACTGGCGATATATCACCAAGTGTCCGCCAAATTATAACACCACTTGAGTTCACATCGAAATTAACAATGATTCCCCCCCCCCAAAAAAAAGGGGCAAAAGACCCCTTTAGAAACACCCGAATGCAAACAAAAGAGGAGGTGCACAACTAGACCCCACTAGGAGCCTACGTACCAAATTTCACTTTCTAGGACTTACCGTTCTTGATTTATGCGACATACATACGCACATACGTACATACGCACAAACAGAAAATTCGTTGTAATTAACTCAGGAATCGTCATTATGGATATGTCGCGTGTCTATACGTTCTTAGGCACGTATCCACGTGTGGTCGAGTCGAAAAAAAACTCAATATTCATTCGGAGTTGAGTAAAATGGAAATTAAGGTCGATTTTTGAGTGAAAATGTTTTTGCAAATACAATATTTCCTTTTTTGTAAGGAAATGGGGGGTCTAAGGATGTGTGGGGAGCCATTGCCGTGCTGAATGACGGTTCTGGTTTAAGTGCTGGTTTGATAAAGCCTTTAATGCGATTAAAAATTCGAAGTATTGAAGCGCATTAGGTATGCAGCAACTTTGAAATGTGTCACTCGTATTTAAGAGTTTTTTTTTTTTTCCACCATAAAATTCTCAAAATTCAGGCTTTTTGCTAGAGCAGAAATAGTGAATTTACAGGCTTGAAATTTTTCGCAATAATTTGTGTTGAGAACTTATAAAATTCCCGCACTAAGGGTAAAAGCTCTGCGGAATTTAAAATCGTCATCAATTATGCTCTTTATTTGATTTTCGTCTAAAAGTCTGTAAAATTTAAGTGTCTTGCCAAATCAGAAGACACAAACTCAGAATCACGAAAATTTGAATAGTAATTAGTGTTAGGGAGTTACAAATTTTCCACACTAAGGCTAACTGCTCTGCAGAATGCCGATTTTTTTTTTCTGGTCCACCCATGAAAATGGATTCAGGGTGTTATTCTATGGTTCATTTGAATTAGGAATTTTGAAATTGTAATCTAATATTAACGTCTCTTGCAGTGGCTAAACATAGTGAGGGTGTCATATCTTAATGGATTCTAAGGAATTGTGTGAAATTTTAAAGATGTAGCCAAATGGGTGACATTTTTGGTGCAAAACTTGGCGAGAAATCCCGAAATATCACCAAGTTTGACAACGTCGGGTCGTCATTGTCCCGGACACACAATAACTTCAGAAGCGACCTTTAGCCGAACATATATAGTTGCGGTCGGATTTTCATTGTGTAGGTTAGTTTCTATTGTAATTATTCAAACCTGCTTCATTAAATGCTTCATATAAGAAATGAAGATTTTCTTTGCTTCAGTTTCGCTGGACCCACTTGGAACTTTATCCATTGCCAGTTTGAAAATTTTCCAGAATAACATAACAGTATCTTCGATGATAACACTGAGATTCGGAGTTATGTCTTCAACCACGATACTTTCAATTCTTTCTGCCTGAAAAGAATTAACACTTATTAAAGGTAAAGAAACTTTAACTTGACTGCAAAATGAATAGAAAATTTCTAACGGAGAGTTCAAGTTTTCTAAGAGGTCTCTAGCAGATACATTCTGCTAAAAATATATATATTGAGTGTATAATTTAAGCAGTATTATAAGACTGTTAAAGTGGTGGACACATGATCAATAAATTTCTCCAGTACACATAAAATAGTTATCGTTTAACCGTATATTGAGCTTATGTATTTATTTGTTCGTAAAAAAATAAAACCATTTTTCCAACCAAGTAAGCATACATTTTTGGCCACATATTTAATTTTAGTGTGGTTAAAGTAAGTATGATGCATTTTTTGTTTTTACTTTTTCAACAAATATACTCACTTATGCATACGATTTGCATTTTCTGGTACGATGTTCAAAATTCTACAGACCTTTTTATGATTCTTTTCCGTAGAAATATGATTGAATTTATTAGGGTTGTTTTATGTGATGCACTTGAACTATTTATAATTATTAAATGTCAATCAATATATTTTATCACTTTAATTTTTGCAAACCGGAAGTCGTCGCTTAATAATAAATACTCAATGAGCAAAATGTAAGCATTAGGAAACCCTGGAATCGGCTTAAACTACTACAACTGATAAAAGAAACTTGCTTTCCACTCAACCACCTTTTTGCATTAATGTTTTAATCAAAGAATCGTCCTAGTTCAAATATTTCTTATTTCTTTCAATACATTTCTCTCTTAACCAATCAGAAGAATTTTAAAGTCACTATTTCTCTTTCGATCTTGTTAAAGCTAGAATAGTTAATATTCAAAATCTTAGCTTAACAAAAGTTGAAGGTATCCTTCAAAGTTTTGCTTATCGTAAACTACAAAAGAAATTTTCAAGGTCGCGCATGTAAACAGGTTTTAAACTGCGGTATCCCGCTGAAAAAAAGAAGCCATGAATGTTCCTTGAAGGAAAAGTTCAATACATAAAGATTTCTCATGAGATTGGTCTACATCGTGGATGTTTAACTAACGTAATTTCACGGTAACAGATATATCAGTAATTGGATGCCTCACTTGCCAACCGACCGACTCCATAAAACGAAAAGTAGAGAATAGTTATGGAGAAGATGGTGTTATATGTATCCATAGGAGTAAATAGGACCTCGTGTTACATTTTCTGCCATCACAAGGTCAGAAATGTACTGTACTAAACCAAAACTTTAATATAAATTCACACGCTAAGCACTGATTAAGTACTATTAAAGCAGAAATGATTTTTTTTTTAAAGTAGAGTTAATCGATATGGCAATTCAGGCATCCAATCGTTGCACACCACACGCTACAAAGTGTCCAAACACGTTTTTTTTGTTGCATGAACTTCAATGAAAAACACTTCTATGTAATGCATTGAAATTTTGAATATTTCCAAATACAATATTGAGAGAACACTTTTTGAAACTCAGTATCGGACGTATCGTACGAGATACGTCCATTACTGAGCAAAATAATGTAACTTCAATATTGTTTCTCGAAATCTCCAAAATTTATTTGCATTGCGTGGAAGTAGAGTTCACGTTTTCTGTACAGATCGTGCAATGAAGCAAGTATGTAACATATTTGAAGTTTTTTGCAACAATCGGAGTGCAATCAAAAGTTCTACTTTTAGTCACGGACACGGATAGAATTAAGCAAATAATAAAAAAATAATAATAATAATAACAACATGGAGCCTAAAAGTACTTTTATTTACTCAACATTTAAATTTAAATTAGTTTTTTTAAATATCAGATTTCTAAAACAAAATGTTCTATCGTGTGATTGCTTAAGTGAAAACATCCATCTTGAACTGGAGCGCGTGGTTGCCTTTTCTGGAAAACTAACGCCTTTCGGTGATTTTTAGCAAGCCATTTTTAGCGAGACGAGAATTGTCAAATGAAATTTTCATTTTGTGAAGTTTGGCAATGTTCTGAAACTTTGTTCTGGTAACCCTAGCGACTTGGTCACTTGTGACGTCGGCTGTGAAAAGGAAAACAGCGACTGAACGTCTTTCAAGATTATTTCTTAAGAGAGAAAATAAGCCAAAATTAAGAGGGAAAAAAAGAGTAACTCACCGCATGTTTCTGACCATACTCTTTCAGAAAAAAATATTTTTTTAGAAAGGGAAACAACTCAATTGACAAGTTTGTTACCGTAGAGTTGACCTTCAATGGAGTGCAATCTTTTAAATTATTACATACTAGTGGTACCCGCACGGCTTTGCCTGTAGTAGAAAATAAAAGGTTATTTGATTCGCTTGTATATTTACAAATAATGAGTAATGAATTTCTCTCCAATTTGCTATGTTAATTTGCTCGCCCACGTTACGGCGACTTGCTCGTTTACGTTATGGTAATTTACTCGTCCATGTTGTGATAATTTGCTCGGTAAAATGTTCTTAAACTGGGACAAAAAAAAAATCGAATTTTCGAAAAATCGCTTCGAAGTGCACACCCCCATTCTACGAACTAATTCTGTGCCAACTTTCATGAAAATCGGTCGAACTGTCTAGGCGCTATGCGCGTAACACACATCCAGAGACACTGACTTTCAGCTTTATTATTAACTAGCAAAAATACCCGGCGTTGCCTGGGTCAGTAATAATTATGAGAAAAAATCGTTACTTGCTTTTGTTTTCTGGTTTAAGTGAAAGAATTTAAAACACATCTTTTTGACGCGATTAAAAATCGATTTTCTTCCTTACCCATAAAAGTAAAATAGCAATAAGTATAAAGAACAAAATAGTATTGATTTAGAAAACGAAAGAACTATATTTACGCATATACAAATTTCCAAAACATGAAATTATTCTTCTCATGTTTAAAAAGATTAATTTGTTGATACTTTTTTTTTAACATGGAGTCTAAATCCTTCTCTGTATTGCTATTGAAGTTGCTCGTAATCCCTTTATACTTGCTTTAGTTATTTTTGGAAATTTCAATTACCGAATTTGCGGGAATCGTTTTGGGATACCTTCGATGATGCTCCCTCTTTCTTTCCATACTTTGTAAAACGATATGATATTAATTTTCGTTACAAAGATACTATCGCCAGGAGCTGAGATACTTTTGGTCACCATAAAATGGTGCTTAAGAGTTTCATCCGAAATGTTTCCAAAATAAGTAGTAAAATTTGGCGATTGTTTGAAATTGTGCAAAAAGGAAAATTAATGGAAGTTTTTGGGCTGTTTATGGATTTGCCTAATTTAGTTGCTGGATTATTTATCACAGTAAAAAAAGTTTTTTAAAGATTCTTTGATTGGCGATATTTTGTTTACATTGTGAAAGCTGAGAAACATTATGACGTAGTCTTCAGCTTCAAAAACAGCGACGTTGAAAAAAACTGCCAAATTCAGCTACGGAAATCTTTCTGCAAAAATTTTGGCGATCTGCTGGTTGATTGGATAATGAGTAAGTGTTCAATCAGCATAAATAATAATAAAAGCCATTAATTACATTAAAGTTCCGTTTAAATAGAAAATGATCAGCCAAATCATATATTATTTGCCAATCTTGTGCAAAAATCATGCTTCAAGATTTGATTTGAGTAAAGCCTTGAACAGTCACGAAAAGCAAAGATAGTCAACAATACAACAATTGTCGCTATCGACAGGGAGTTGAGATGATACACTAAATACTGTATTGAGTTTAGGAAAGCTTTCGAACATGGAACTAAAAAGCTCATAACTCGTTTTTTATTCTACTTAGAAATTTCGAATAGGTGCCATCTTCAGCAGAAAAATCAGAGCTTTCGATGGACATATAATGTAAATATGTGCAAGTATTTTTTCATCCCTATATTAGAGAATTTATACGAAAATTGTATTTTATTGCTCCCCTAAGGGGGTTTTGCGCCCCATAACAGGACGAAAACTACCCTATGTGTTATTCTGATGCATAAGCTATATTATTGTAAAGTTTCATCAAAATCCGTTCAGTAGTTTTTGCGTGAAAGAGTAACAAACATCCATACATCCATGCATCCATACAGACAAACTTTCGCATATATAATAGTAGTAAGATAAAGATTAATTCAAGTCAAAACTCACATAGTTGAGAGCTGTATGCATTGCTATTTTTCCACCTAGACTGTGTCCCACGAGGATGGCTTTCTTCGCTCCAATTTCATCCAAAAAGTGAACTATATCGTGAGACATAGCACCCACGCTTGTCTCATTGGACCACGGACTATTGCCATGATTGCGTAAATCTACGCGACACACCTGAAACAATTAATCCGTTGGCATGAGTAGAGATTTGCAATTTAGATCAGAATAAATTTGAAAATGGTTCATTACAAAATACTTAGATTAATTTACAGAAATAAGAAAACATGCTAAATTACTGATAATTTATTGTTTTCACTGTTTTTTTACTTTAATAAATGCGATGTTATTCTGTGATCAATGTATACCTTTGTCTACTTTGAAAAGCCTTCACCAAAATCCATTGTCATTGACCAAACATGATAGTTAAGATATACCCGAAACATTGAAGACATTAGACTTCATGTTAAAACTATCCCTCAGACTGCAGTTGGAGTGATGAATCGAAAGTAGTTTTATATAATTTTCTATGCTGGTTTCTTACACCCTTTTCTGACACTTAACAGATTATGTCTTGAAAGCACATACCTGAAAAAGCATAGAATAATAAATACGGTATGCATTGAACATTTTACCTGGGCAAAACCGTGGTGATCTGAATCTATAACGCATAAACGAAAGTTAAAGTCATGGGCCCCACATTTACTAAGGAGCCCATGTTGCCAGATCGTGCCAGTGGCCGTTCCCTTTTTTCAGTAGGTGTTTGGAAATTAACGTACAACCTAGAGATGCGCATAAAAAGTGTGAAAGTGACGTGTAAATAAGATACAACAAATGTTATAATGAAATAGTTTATTTCTGCACGTTAAACAGTTCAACCCGGTGCAAATAACTTCAGTCCTCATTTTGTGCCAAAAATCTTAATCATTTTTTATTTGCAAAGCAGAAAGCTCATCTGCAAGTTTGATAATGAGTGTGTTCGAATAGAGGAACTGATTTACCCGGTCTCACCGGGCGACTAACTTGGAGCGCTCGAATGGATTACCGATTAGCTGATTGCATATATAAATATTCTATGGATAATCCCCGCATCTAAGGCCCCTATATATCCTATATATGCGAGCCGACGCATCAGCTTAAGATCAGCCATTTTGGATCGGAGCGCGTGTTTGAGTGGTTGTCTTTTCTGGCAAGTTATCGCATTTGGTAATTTTTCAGTACGAGCAATTATTAGCGGCTCGTGAATTGTTCATTAAATAAAATATTATTTCTAACCAATTTGGGGAAGTCCGAAACTTTGCTCTGGTAACCCTAGCTCTGCAACAGTGACAAATCCGATCCAAAAAGGCTAAACTTAAGCTGATGCGTCGGCCTGTATATATAGCGGCTCTAATCCGCAACGCACTAGCCACTAACGTCATCAAGTGTCATGAAAATCAACCGCCCAAATTAATCGGTAGCTCTATACGAACAAAACAAATGTGTGTATACTAGTATTCATCAGACTTAATTTAAAATGAGAGAGAATGAATTAAAAATGCGCACTTACCCTTCTGCCGGACGAGAAAACCAGATTTTCAAATACGCCATTCCAGTTTTCCTTCGTCATTCCCATACCGTGTATTAGAATAATGGTCACTTCACTTTGAATATCCCCACTTTTTTGAGCACATTCATGATCAAGATTAACTGGAGCAAACCTACGTAAAATTTTTATCTCTTTACAAGAAGTTACGTTTATTTTTTGCTTTTTATTGCCAAATTTTTAATCATTCCAACAAGGTAAAAATAACTTGAGCTCTTACATAGAGTTAGATTTCTCTTTATAAATGAAGAATGCATGGAAAAAAGACAAAATAGTGTATTTTCTTCCCCCCCCCCCCTCTTCTTTTTTTTTCTTTTTTTTTTTTTTTTTTTTTTTTTTGAGCAATCACGAACTATTTATTATTTTCACTTGACCAAAGTTGGTTGATGTTGCTCTGATTTTTCAGATTGCCACGGCGACAAGAATAAGTTTAGCTCGTTGTTTTAGTATTTATTAAGAGGACAAATTCTGGTCACCATGGTTACAAATAGTTCGCTTTCATACAAGGCTTATGCATAAAACTTAACTCGAAGAACTCCGCTGTCTTACTCATGGGCAGTGGCGTCTATGCCCTACACACACACACACATGCCTACACTCCGACACACCACTATACACACACGTTTACACACACACAAAGGATTACGAAAAACATAAATTGAACTCAAAATGTCAAAAGTTCAAATTTTTTTCTTTTTTTATATTTTTTTATTCAAATGGAGATCACTTTGAACTCCATCTGCATAAAAAAAACTAGAGTCGAATTTGTTGCTCTATTTAAAAGGGTAAGAAAGGAGGATCAGGGCGAAAAATCACCCAAAAATTTACCGTTTAATGAAGAAAAACTAGGATTTTAAACTTTCAAACTTGATTTTCTGGAGCACTGAAAACGGGGTCAATCCATACAGGTTCGACGGATGGGTGCGCTCGACAATTTTTAATTTTTTTGAAACTTATATGCCTAAAAGCTGCACACAAAAGATGTTTAAAATCACTTTTATTTTTTCTCTAAACTGGACCTTTGATTTTTTAGAGGTCATAAAAGTAGTTTTCGCTAGCAACAAGAAGTTTTGTCTAGAACTAGACAAGCCTACTTTCCCGTATACCCATACTACTTTCTAGTACCTGATCAATGTTCTCAAAAATAGCTAAAATCGCAAATTTTTTCAAACATATTTTTAAAATACTTTAAGCTGATTTCTAGGAATAAAATATTCCCCACTCATCTAAAAAAATTTTATGCGTAAAAAAAAAGAAGAACAAATAAAATTGCAGTAACTTTTAAACAAAGCAGCTAATACACTTTTTTCCATTAAAAAAAATCTTTAACAGCTTTCAAAACGAAAAAATAATAATTAAAATTAATAAGCTCCTTAAAATAAATACATCATATAAAAAAATCGTTTCTTTTTCCCCTGTTGCCAAAAACATTTTTTTAAATGAATTAATGCACTTACCCCCCCCCCCCCCCAAAAAAAAAAAAAAAAAAATAATATGTCAACTTAAAAAAAATAATTTTCTTTGTCAAAAAAAAAAAAATCGTCTGCGCATATCTTTATGTAGAAACATAAATGACTTCGAGTTTATTCGCCCAAAACTGAGTACCTAAATTGAAACTTTAACGTAAAAATAAAAACAAGTCATATCAACAATAATTATTTCACAGTTAAAACCATAGCTGCGGAGTCGGAGTCAATCTCATTTTGAGATAAAGGAGTCGGCGTCGAATATTTAAGAATAGGAGTCAGTCATTTGTCCTCCGTGTATGAATTTTTGCCAAAACTACGAAGTCAGAGTCGAAGTCGGGGAGTCGGAGTCCGATTAATTGTCGGGCACAGAAGTCGGAGTTGGAGTCAAGTGCCCCAAAATTCTCGGAGTCGAAGTCTGGAGTTTGGCGTCAAGAGTTATTTGCAACAAAATTTCTTTGAAGTAAATCCGTCTTCAAGTACAGAATCTACATTGACTTTCAGTTTCCCTGTAGGGGCTATTTTTAAGGGATTTGAACTGTTCAAAATTGAACGGAAAATTTTTCAAATCAAAAAGATATTTTATATACAAGTTTTTCATCAAAATCTTTTTCCTACAAAGCTTGTTTGAAGCAAGTTCGCCTCACAGTTCGGAATTGCGTTGAATTTCCCCGTAGGTGCTAATGTTAAGTTTTTTTGAACTGTTCAAAATTGAACAAAAAATAGTTCAAATCAAAAAGTGAAATATGGAATTATTAGGGGGGGACAGACAGACAGACCGACAGACATTTTTCCACATCTCAATACCCTACTTTCCAATTTTTAATTTTTCAATATTCATCTAACTATTTTATTTATTTTTGACTTTTTTTTTTTGATTTTCGGGATATATTTAAGCCTTCTTTCATGCTTTTTTCTTCTTTCTCTGACTTTTACTGGGAAAGTAGGCTAAAAATTGGACTTTTAGACCTTTGCATTTTGACCAAAATCTATTTGAAATACGTTTATGGCAGTTAATTTTACGCTTTGATGTTAAAGTGCATAAGATGATAGTCTTACATGCTGAGTTACGTGGCTGTAACTTAATAATTAAAATAATGGCAACAGGTTAAAGTTCAAGGTCAAATGTAAAAGTTTTACTCATTTCAAAGGGGGATAACGCCCGTAGGTTTATCCTTTATAGATTACAGACTCTCAAAAATCGGAAAAATGACAAGAATAACATTTTTAGACCCCTGTAAACCAAAAGTGGATGGAATAAAAAAAAAAATCTTGGCGAATTGAATATTCCATTCATATACTATACATGTTATATATATTGTTTTGTGTATTTGGTTTGTGAAAAAGATACAGGTCTTTGAAATTGAGTAATTTTGCTGGTTAATTAACACACTAAAACAGAAACAAAAAGTAAAAACTTCATTGAATTTACGTATTTTGTGCTCTATATAATATATTATACTGAACTTAGATGACTTCCTTTTACTCCAATTTAATGTCATTTTCCCATTATTGGTAATTTTAATGTGATTCAATAGTTTCCTCTCTAAATATCACCAACAGTGGCCTAATAGAAACAAGATTTAAAAAAAAATCGCCAAATTTGTCGCCAAGTTGGAGACAAAACTTGGCGACCAAAAGACTGGCGATCTATCGCCAAGTGTCCGCCAAATTGTAACACCACTTGAGTTTACATCGAAATTAACAATGATTTCCCCCCAAAAAGGGACAAAAGACCCCCCATAGAAGCACCCGAATGCAACCAAAAGGGGAGGTGCACAACTAGACCCCACTAGGAGTCTACGTAGCAAGTTTCAACCTTCTAGGACATTCCGTTCTTGAGTTATGCGACATACATAGGCACATATGCACAAACATACATACATACATACAGACGTCACGAGAAAACTCGTTTTAACTAACACAGGAATCGTAAAAATGGATAGTTCGCCTGTCTATACGTTCTTAGGCACTTATCCACGTGTGGTCGAGTCGAAAAAAAAACTCAACATTCATTGGGGGTGAGCAAAATTGAAATTAAGGTCGATTTTTGAGTGAAAATGTCTTTGCGGATACAATACTTCCCTTTTTGTAAAAGGAAGTAAAAAACATATTGTAAGTATAAAAATAGTTATTTTAATTTGATGACTTAGAATTTTTTGGACATGAATGAGTAGTTCATACTTTGTTGACAGCTTAAACAGTTAATTTATAGACTATACTATACTGATAATCTACACACAAATTTTCAATACATACAAATATACGCTCTGTAGATTAACTTATCTATATTGCCTTAAACATATGCAAAAGCATTATACATACAAAATTTGAATTTAAAAAAGTGCGTTTCTTATTTCTCGTTTGAGTGCAGTTTTAAGAAAATGAACTCTCCTTGTAGTCCTATAGTTGTAATGATGACTCAACTATATGGTGTTTTGCAATGCTTTAACTAGCCACATTCATAATTTGATACTCTGAAACTGTACCAGGACCAAGACAATGACAGGGGTTCTAAATTTAGTGATCAACACAAGCTATGTAATAACCGTTTTGACAATAATGAGTTTTTTTTAATAGTGTTTTTAGAAACACACTATTCTTCACTTCTATTGCTAGTAAACAATACTTTTACTGTGATAATATTTAAATAGGGTTGCATAAAGCAGTGATTAGATGTTGTATTGGGAATTTTATTTGCAGAGACAAACCTTTCTTGCAGCATTTTTTCAGCTAGTTTAATATACTGAGTGCTCACAAGGATACATGCAATATTTAGTAGCAAAAATGCAGAAGGTGTACATTTCTGTAGGAATTAAAATGTGACTTTTAGTAGTTCTTTGCAAGCTAGTCTTAGTATCAATCTTTTTACCGTTCCTCTGATTCCGTTACATTGTCTATTATCATGTAATATTGCATACTAGAAACGCCATTTAGCTCTCAAGTTGATATCCGTTTCGTGATTACATAAATTAACAAAAAATTTTCTATTTTTGTAGTGTTTTTGAGTAAAGTATTTCAGTACGCCACATACTGTGTCACCACCAGAACTACTGTGTGAGTTCATTTTCTCAAAACTACATTCAAACAAGAAATGAAAAACGCACTTTTTTTTCCTCCAATTATGTATATAATGTTTTTGCATTAGTTTAAGGAAATTTTCATAAGTTATTGTACAGAGAGCATGTTTGTATGTATAGAAAATTTGTATGTGTAGATTACCAGTATAGTCGATAAATTAACTACTTAAGCTGTTAATCAAGTATGAACTACTCATTCTTGTCCAAATAATTCGAAGTTATCAAATTAAAATAATTATATTTATGCTTACAATATGTTTTTTCGGTATAATATATTGTTACAAATTCTGTAAATAGTAATTATTGTAGTAACGAAACCTGTAAATAGTTTCCCGTAATGAATATACAACCCCTTAACATATGGCTAAAGTATACAACCCCCTATTCTTTTTTTCTTATTTAATTCACTGATTTTATCAATGAAAGTGTAGTTGTAGAACGTTGTAGCATTTTCTGGAATCTTTGAGAGATTTCTTTTCGGTGTGTATATAAGTCGTTAGCGATGGATAAAAAGTTGAGTTTCGATTGAGATTTCGAACTGAGAGCGTATTTGCTCTGTTTATTGCGAGGCATTTCGCTGTGTTGTTTTCGTATTTGGAAGTAAATACGTGTGTAAACGTTGAGTTTACAGTGTTGTGTGATAATTGCTTAATTGCTGATGAATAATTTAGCAGTTGTTGACGATCTTTCCTGTACATAGTGTAAATAAATTTAATGTGTTTTTATCAAGAACTGTGTTTTCATTACAAGAAAGTGGAAATCGCACCGAATCCGTTACAATTTGGCGCCCAACGTGGGGCTACTTTAGGACTTTCTTGGAGTAAGTGTGACTTTGGACATTTTTTTTCATAAAGACTGTTAGAATTTATAGACTTTGTTTTTATGGTGATTACTCGCGCAATGGATGAACAATTAAAACAACTTCTTGATGCAATCAACTATGTTAAAAATGAATTGGCGGCTAATCAAGACCAATTAAAAAGTGATTTGACTGCAAGTATGTTGGCAAATCAAGACCAGTTAAAAAGCGATTTAACGGTGCTGAAAAAGGACTTAACGTCTAACCAAGAAGAAATTAAAAACGACCTTATTTCGGTAAAGACTGTGATGGAAAATAAATTTAATGACATAGAGCATCGAGTTGATGCTATTGAAGAAAAATTTGATACCGTTGAAAGCCGATTCAATGCTGTAGAAAATAAATTTGAAGAAGAAGATAGAAGATTTCATCTACTTAAAGAAGAGCTCTTTAAGGACGTGGAAAGGAGATTGGCGACCGCGGAAAGCAGCTCTGTACAGTTTGGCGCTCCCACATCGGTTGCTCGACCGTCCATTAAACTTGCCACATTTGATGGGAAAACTTCGTAGCAGGTTTGCAAAACTCAATTCATGATAGTGGCGGAAGCGAACGGATGGGACTCTGCTACCAAGGCCTGTCATCTTGCAGCATCCCTGAGAGGTGACGCAGCGGGCATTCTCCAGACCCTTCCGGACAGCCAGCGCCTGGATTTCGCCGCCCTCACATCTGCGTTGGAGCTTCGCTTCGGTGAGAAGTGCCAGAAAGATTTCAGCCGACTCCAGTTGAAGTCCCGTTTCCAGAAAACCGGGGAAACCCTGCAAGAGCTAGCGGCGGACGTCGAGAGATTGTCTCATCTTGCTTTTTGCGACTGTCTTGCGGATGTTCGAGACAACCTGGCACTCAACTACTTTATCGACGGGGTTCGAGATCCGGAAATCCAGAAAGCTCTTCGGATGGCGGATGTCAAAGACTTGAATTCTGCTGTTGAGTATGCGATGAGATACGAGGCCGCCCAAGAAGCAACCCGTGTGGATCGCCATCTAATCCGGACTCATGAAGCTGATGAGTCTGATTCCAGGTCGTCCCACCTCGCTGAACTTGAGAGACAACTCGGTGACTTGGCAAGACATCTGAACAGCATAACAGCCCAAAAGAAACAAGAGCAGAAGTGCTGGAAATGCGGTAGTGAAAAGCAACTGAAGGAGTTATCCTGCTCGCCAAGCTACGCGAGGGAAAGAAATCACCTCCACCAGAGCTCTGCAGATTTCCTCTACTAGTAGTGGCAGAGATGGACTTTTCATTTACGCCCATGTAAATGGGAATCCTTGCAAACTGATTGTCGACAGTGGAGCCAATGTGACAATCGTTAGGACAGACGTGGCTCGTGAATTTGGATTGAAACTGTTGTGCACATCGCCACGCGTAAGTCTCCAGACTGTGACAGGCGACAAAATTGAGATTGAGGGCAAAGTGGACTTGGAAATAGTGTTCGGGAATGCCACCTACCATCATACGGCATTCGTTGCGGATATCACGGACCCCTTCATTCTCGGATTGAACTTTTTAAAGAAATACGACTTCACCCTTGGCTTCAAGACTAATGAACTGCACTCGATGAGAGAAGACATAGCCATCTTCAACGTTGAAAATGATGTAAAATCCGCTCATCAAATAATAGCCCAAACAGATTTATGGATTCCCTCAAGGTCAGAATCATTAATACCTGGCTCCATTGAAGAAAGGAATAGTTTTCGATTTGGACTCATTGAATACCCTAACCTAAGCAATAGCCTAAAGGGAGTGCTGGTGGCATCTACGCTTGTGGACCTTTCTAAGGATGTAATTCCTGTGAGAGTCGCCAACGTGAGTGAAAGGCCAAGGAATATCCGAAAAGGTGAAGTGTTAGCAACTTGTACTTTAGTAAACTGCATCATTAGAAGAATCAATTCCCCCTAGACTGTGTCTTCCGAGTGCTTGACATCGAAGTTAATTGGGAGTGCGTCATTATCAAAAGATCAAAGAACTGCTGCGGAACAATTGGTGGACGACTTCAAGCATCTGTTTTCCTCTACATCGGAGGATGTTGGCCGTACGAATTTAACGCAGCATAGGATTTACACTAGAGAACACCTCCCTATTAAACAGCATCCAAGACGACTACCGTTCGCCAAGAAGGAAGA
This sequence comes from Uloborus diversus, assembly GCF_026930045.1. Taxonomy (NCBI): domain Eukaryota; kingdom Metazoa; phylum Arthropoda; class Arachnida; order Araneae; family Uloboridae; genus Uloborus; species Uloborus diversus. The sequence goes on along the minus strand of NC_072731.1, from coordinate 64,631,104 downwards.
GGTTGAGACCCTCCTGAAAGAGATAAAGGAGAACGATGTAATCGAACCCTCATCCAGTCCTTGGGCGTCTCCCATCGTCTTGGTCCGAAAGAAAGATGGCTCCACCAGATTTTGTGTCGATTACCGACGGCTGAATGAAATCACCAAGAAAGACAGTTACCCTCTTCCACGGATAGACGACATCTTGGACACTCTTTCCGGACACAAGTGGTTTTCGACCCTGGACTTGAAGAGCGGCTACTGGCAGGTTGAGATACACCCTGATGACCGAGAGAAGACAGCGTTTACAACTGGACAAGGCTTATGGCAGTTCAAAGTGATGCCCTTCGGCCTCTGAAATGCACCAACTACGTTCGAGCGTCTTATGGAGACAGTGTTAAGAGGACTTTCCTACGAATCCTGTCTGTTCTACTTAGACGATATCATCATCGTGGGACGCAGTTTCGAAGAACATCTGGCAAACCTTAAGAAGGTGCTGCAAAAGCTTAAGGAGGCCAATCTGAAGTTAAGCCCGTCCAAATGTAATTTGTTCCGCCGGGAAGTGAACTACCTTAGTCACATCATCTCTTCTGAAGGTGTACAAACCGATCCAGAAAAGGTATCTGCGGTCAAGAGTTGGAGTCGTCCCGAAAGCATCCATCAGCTGCGAAGTTTCCTGGGGCTCTGCACGTACTACAGGAAGTTTGTAAAGTGTTTTTCCAACATTGCACGACCTTTGCATAAGCTGACGGCAAGCAAAAGTTTGAATGGTCCAAAGAATGCGAAGATGCATTTCTATGACTGAAGGAGGCTTTAACATCAACGCCTATCCTCGCCTACCCTCAGCCTGAAAAATCCTTCATCCTGGACACTGATGCGAGCCACGAGGCATCGGAGCTGTTTTATCCCAAGAAATTGACGGCAATGAACATGTCATCGCTTACTGGAGCAAATGCTTATCAAAGTCGGAGCGAAATTACTGCGTCACCAGAAAGGAGTTACTGGCCATAGTGAAAGCTGTAGAACACTTCCATCATTACTTCTACGGCCGAAAATTTCTGCTTCGGACAGATCATGCCTCGTAAACTTGGCTTTTGAACTTCAGGAATCCAGAAGGCCAGATAGCCAGGTGGATACAGCGGCTCCAGGAATATGACATGGAGATCAAGCACCGAAAAGGGTTGTCTCACGGTAATGCAGACGCTTTATCAATGAGACCCTGTCCTGAGAACTGCAATTATTGTTCCCGAATCGAGAAACAGTATGGAACGACTAGCCCTACTGCCTATCAGGTGACAGTGACTCCAACATCATCAGAACCTGATCCATGGAGTGACGACCAAGTTCGAAAAGATCAACTTGAAGACCCCGACATAAAACCAATTTTGGAGTTCATGGAGAGTGACAGTCGGCGACCTAGCTGGCAGGACGTTTCTATCTTTAGTCCTGCAACAAAACGATACTGGGCTTTATGGAATTCATTCCATTTACGGAACGGCGTACTGTACCGAAAATGGGAATCTGATGACGGCAAAACGTCTAGGTAGCAGTTACTACTTCCCCGATCAAGGATTTCAGATGTTCTGAAAGAAATACATAGTAGTGCGACTGGAGGACATTTTGGTGTGCTGAAAACCCTCAATAAAGTTCGGGAGCACTTCTTCTGGAGCAAGGCGAAGGATGACGTGGAGAAGTGGTGCCATTCTTGTGACGCCTGTTCTGCTCGTAAAGGACCGAAGAAAAGAAGCAGAGGGAAGCTACATCTGTACAACGTTGGAGCTCCTTTCGAACGAATTGGTATCGACATCCTGGGTCCTCTACCAAGAACTGCTGATGGGAACAAATACATTCTTGTTTCCATCGACTACTTCACCAAATGGCCGGAAGCATATCCCATTCCAGATCAAGAGGCTACCACCGTAGCAGAGACTCTAGTCCAACATTGGATCTCGAGATACGGAACACCTTTGCAGATTCATTCCGATCAAGGGAGGAATTTCATCTCTGCTGTGTTTAAGGGCCTATGTCAAAATCTCGGAATTGAGAAAACTAGGACAACACCACTACACCCACAATCGGACGGCATGCTGAAGAGATTTAACCGCACAATCCTGAATAATCTCTCACTTATGGTCTCCAGAAATCAACAGGATTGGGACAAGAAGCTACCTTTGTTCCTGCTGGCCTACCGCATTGCTGTCCACGAGACTACCGGATATGCCCCATCTCAGATGCTCTTCGGACGAGAGCTTCGGCTACCTTGTGATCTCGTCTTCGGTCGTCCTCCGGATGCGCCTGCATCGCCTGAGGAATACATCCAGGATCTCCAGGCCCGGTTGGAAGACGTTCATAACTTCGCACGAGAGCGAATCAACATCGCGGCGGAGAAGATGAAGACCCGATACGACACAAGGTCTACTGGACATGAATTCAACGAAGGCGACAAGGTTTGGTTATGGAATCCCATCCGACGGAAAGGTCTGTCACCCAAATTGCAGTCGCATTGGGATGGGCCCTACAAAGTCCTTAACCGACTAAAAGACGTCGTAGTGAGGATCCAAAAATCACCTAATGCAAAACCTAGGGTTGTACATTATGATCGGTTAGCCCCATACTATGGCCATAGTTCATGAGTATTACGTAAACAACCATGGTTGATAACATAAAAGTTGTAGATAATTTTTTTTTGCTTTTAATGTTTAGTAATATTTCTTGTTATTATTGTGTTTCCTATGCATTATTGGTTATTATTTAATTTGTGTATTTGTGAACTTGTGATAAAAGTTTGCACCCTTTCTGGGGATTGTACTGCCCGGGACGTGCAGTCCTTGGGAAGAGGGCAATGTTACAAATTCTGTAAATAGTAATTATTCTATTAACGTAACCTGTAAATAGTTTCCCGTAATGAATATACAACCCCTTAACATATGGCTAAAGTATACAACCCCCTATTCTTTTTTTCTTATTTCATTCACTGATTTTATCAATGAAAGTGTAGTTGTAGAACGTTGTAGCATTTTCTGGAATCTTTGAGAGATTTCTTTTCGGTGTGTGTATAAGCCGTTAGCGATGGATAAAAAGTTGAGTTTCGATTGAGATTTCAAACTGAGAGCGTATTTGCTCTGTTTATTGCGAGGCATTTCGCTGTGTTGTTTTCGTATTTGGAAGTAAATACGTGTGTAAACTTTGAGTTTACGGTGTTGTGTGATAATTGCTTAATTGCTGATGAATAATTTAGCAGTTGTTGACGATCTTTCCTGTACATAGTGTAAATAAACTTCCTGTGTTTTTATCCAGAAGTGGAAGTCGCACCGAATCCGTTACAATATTATCTAGAGCAAAATATATGCAATTTAAGAAGGTGTAATGAAGTTTTCACACTTTTTATTTCTGTTTTAGTGTGTGAATTAACTAGCAAAATTACTCAATTTCAAAGACCTGTATCGTTTTTACAAACCAAATACACAAAACAACATATATAACATGTATAGTACTTGAATGGAACATTCAATTGGCCACGAAATTTTATTTTTAATTCCATCCTCTTTTGGTTTACGGGGGTCTAAAAATGTCATTTTTGTCCTTTTTCCGACTTTTGAGGAGTTTTAATCTATAAAGGGTAAACAAACACACAGCAACATTTACATATTCTTATTTGCGTGGTTCCAGTGATTAGTTTTTGCCATATTTCATGTCGTGTTTCCGTCCCCTACGCGAATTATACCCCCTTGAAGTGAGTAAGATTTTTACATTTGACCTTGAGATTTAACCTGTTGCCATTATTTTAGTTATTAAGTTACAGCCACGTAACTCAGCATGTAAGACTATCATCTTATGCACTTTAACATCAAAGCGTAAAATTAACTACCATAAATGTATTTCAAATAGATTTTGGCCAAAAGTTCTAAAAGTCCCATTTTTGAATGCGAAAACCACTTTTGATGACCTCTAAACAAATCAAAGGTCCAGTTTAAAAAATAAAATAAAAGTGGTTTTAAACATCTTTCATATGCAGCTTTTTTAAGGATATGTTTCAAAAACTTAAAAATGGTCTAGCGCACTCATCCGTCGAACCTGTATGGATTGACCCAATATTGATTTTCGTATTGATTGCATGTGCTTTTCAAATGTTTTTTTTTTTTTTCTTTTCCTTCAGGTAAAATGTTTTTGTTCAATACAATTGGTATAGGATACGGATGCATTCACCAGTCCAAGTGTAACAGAAATCATGCCTAATTTTTCGTTATCATATTTCATTATGTTTATAAGCATGTTGCATGTGAGTAATTGAAGACATTTTTTCAAGAATTCCATAAAGTAAAGAAATATGCTTTAAAAAATTAGGGAAAAATTACATGACAAAATGAAAAGACTTTTCAATCATGGAGACGTTTTTGCTCTTAAAAATTGATAATATTTTTTGTAAAATAAAATAATGAAAAAGTTGTTTACATATGCCCCCTTTTCCACTACATACTACTGTACAAATAAAAGGTGAGTTAGCGCAATTGTTTATTTTTGAAAGCCGTTTTGTGTAATATTCCCTTATGCAGTTTTATATTTCAATCTCTTGAATTTAAAATGCTATTTTTAATGAGTACCGTACTTTGTTAACGTACTTTGGCTTAATTGATAGGTTATTTTATTTAATCCTTACTTTCATTAATTCAGACGACTTGAAACCCAAATTAGTCTGGATTTATGAGGTTCCACTGTAAATACCCTTTCTTTAAATCTTAATATATAAAAATCTTCTGTGCGGACGCTTCTCACCATAAGGCTTTTAAACGGCTGGACCGATTTTGATCAAATTTTTTGTGTGTAATTAAATTGTGGCAAGCATGGTTTCAAAGCGCGATGGATCGGATCGGAAACGTTTTTGTTAATTAATTAATTAATTTAAACATTGAATGGTTATAACTCCCAAATGATTAATATTTATTTTAACCTATTGTTGAGCGAGAATTGAAATAAATATTTAACCCGTTGCCAAAGGACAATAAGAAAGCCAGCTTTGCTTTTTGTAATGAAATTTCCTACTGTGATATGTCACACAATTGAGAATAGATAAAACGTAGAGAGTGAAGCCTTCATTTCTCTTGAAAACAATGATTTTAGGTCCAGTGATATATTTTAAGTTAAGTACTGGAAGGTTCATGCAAAACGTGTGTTCTGTCCAGTGGCGGATGGGGCCGGCGGGCAGCCGGGCAAATGCCCGGTGGGCCTCCTCTGTTTGGGCCGCATTGAATCTTTCAATTGAATAGTAAAAAAAGAAAAAAAAGACCCTGATTTTTCTTTTCATTTTTTTTTCTTAAAAAAACAAAACAAAACTATTTTAATATCTCTGAAAATATCGTAATAACATGGTGTATTTCTTAACGACTTAAAATAAAATTGCTGCTAGAAAAGTAATTTTTTACAAAATTAAGAAAAAAAAAAACTCTGGAAACTTATGCTGTGAGTAATCAGATGTTTTACTGTATGTCTGTAAATTCATCGGTCGGCCGATAAGATAATTTTGTTGCATAACTGTCCAAGACCTTCTAAGACTCTAACAGCTGCCTGTAATAACAGTCTGTAGGGGACAATGACTATGTACAGGCAGGGTCGTCACCGGGGAGGCATAGAACTGAAGCTGGTAATTTTAATTTAGGGATGTAAAAAATAAATAAGTAAATAAAATAAAGAGAACGTTCTCAGTATTCTCAGTATTTAAAAAAAAAAGTAGTTATAAAATACTAAGTACAATTCGCGTGACATAAAGTATTTTTTAGCAAATTTTTGAAAGAAAATGCAACCCTTAATTATTAAACAATTAAACCTTTCAATATTATTTAGGAACACCCAAGGTTCTTTATTATAATTTACCTCATAAAGGCAGATGAAAATTTTCGAGACATTCTGACAAATTAAGATTTTTTTTTTCAACGAAAAAAGGATTCGGTACATAGTACAAACCTACAGTGGCGCAGCCAGAAAATTTCTCTGGGGGGATTTTCAAAATTGAAAATTTCCACTATTGTCTTCAGATACACCAATTTCTTTTTGAATGTCAAATGCTAACTTATAACTGTATCATATTTCAATGAGAAATGGGAAGGAACCCCTAAAAAGGATTTGTTCAGTGCTGGAAGTGTTGATTAACCATAATTTGTTGCTGTTTATTAAGCTCATTTTAGCTCTCTTATACCCATAGAGGTGCTTATCACGAATTATTACTTGTATGTTTAAGAATTGGAAAGTAATTCGTGGCTGCTTCCCGATCATTTAAAGTAGTTAGATCTGTTTTTGAATCCGTCACTCTTGGAAAAGTTGAAACACTTCTTTTTCCCTTGATTTGTACGGAGAAAATGAATGTGTTCGAGCTCTGGGAGGAGTTTGAACCCCAAAACCCGTGGCTGCGCCACTGCAAACCTTTGACAAGTTTCAACTTAATACAATAAATGAATAAATAAATAATTATGGCGGTTTCATAGGGGCCGCCGAAGATTGTTTTAAACAGAAAAAAAAATTAAAATGCAGTAAGGGAGATTTAAAATATTGTAATGAATACCAAGCGTTTGAATGCATAAAACGAAAATAAAGTAAAACTTTATTAACATATTCTATCTGGAGGATATTTAAAGTAAAATAAAGTTTGGAGAAGACCTACGGTGCCACTGAAAAGTACCACATCAGTCCAAAATGTTAAAATATTATTTTAACGAATCTTGAACACACTTTAATTTCAAACAAATTCAAACATCAGGTTGAAAATTGAAAATTTTACTATGAAAAAACCAAAGAACTAAAATGGTTTTGGAAAAGAAATACTGCGGGGAGGTTTTCCATAACATTTGTATCAATAATTTAATAAAAAGATAGGGACTTAGCAAAAAAAATGCGGAAGGGAGAGAGATCTTCGAGTCTTATCCTTCATTTTACACCTCCAAGGTAAATAAAAAACGTGTTTTAAATTTTATTTTGAAAGAAGGTAGGGAATTATCTAAATCGGAACCCAGTCCCATCTCCTATCGCCTATTGTTATCAAAGATGGCCTACAATTTGTATTTAGGACTTCAAATTCGAAAAGCTTCCAGGAGAGTGATAACCCAAACCCTGCAGAAGCGCCTCCTCCCCATCTTTAAGGATCATTTAAAATTTCGTTTTTAGGGCTACAATTTAAAAAATTTTCAGAGGACATCGAATCTCTCCTCCCCCTTGCATCACCAAAATATGATCCGAAATTTCTTTTTTAGGGCTTCCATTCCGAAAAGATTTTTTAATAAGAGCCTTTGGTAACATCAGCGAATATCATCTACGACTGTGTTTCAGAATTCAAATTTCGAAAAATTACCGAAGGAAGGTCCCTGAACAGCTTCACCCACTAACATTACCAAAGATCGTCAAAAATTGCGTTTTAAAAGCTAACTTCGAAAATTTTTCGTGCCCAACATTCTCGCCATCATCAATAATGCCGTCTTAAATTTTGTTTTATGGGCTCCAATTCCAAATTATACCCCGATACTCCTCCCCCTCACGTCATTGAATGTCGATGAAATCAATGTTTTTAGCTTCAATTTCAGAGAATTGTCGGTCCCTTTTTACGTTATTAAAGACAAACAATCCCTTTCTTTGGATTTCAATTACAAAAAAATTCTTGGAGAGCATCCTTGAGCCTCTTTCCCTAACATTACCTATGATGATCTGGAATGCATTTTTTAGACAACTAGTTAGAAAGAAATTTTTTGGAAGGGATGGAGGGCACCGGATCTTTGCTCTCAATGAACTTCTTTAAACTATCATTCTCAAAGATAGTTTAAAGACGTTCATTGAAATTTTTCATTCTCTTTTCACGCCCCCCCCCCCCCCCCCAAAGAGCATCAACTGTCACCTAAATTGGCGCTTTAAGAACTTCAATTGAAAATTTTTGCCTAGAAAGAATTCTTGAACCTCTCCCTTCTCCCTGATCCCTAGTATTTCCAATCATTGCTTACACATACGTTTTAAAGCTCTGATTTTGAAAAAGTTTTGGGGGAATTCTCCAAGTACCCCCTTTCGCAAATATAACCCAAGATCATTTAAAAATAGTATAACAATACGTTTTTGAAGCTTTAATTTCGAAAATTTTCCGGGGGAGTGCCCCCGAACCCCATCATCTGCACGAATATTACAGTTCAAAAGCCTTTCCCCCCAAAGAGCGTCAACTGTCCCCAAAATAGGCGCTTTGGAAACTTCAATTGAGCAGTTTTGCCTATAGAGAATTCCTAACCCCCCCCCCCCCCCAAGTGTTTCCAAACGTAGCTTACACATATGTTTTAGGACTCGGATTTTGAAAAAGCTTGGGGAGAATTCTCCAAAAAGTCCCTCCCGCAAACATCGCCCATGATCATTTAAAAAGGCTAACAATACGTTTTTAAAGCTATAATTTGAAAAAAATTCTGGGGGAGTGCCCCCCCCCCCGTCATCACCACAAATATTACACTTTTTACTATGCAGGTGTTTGTATTATTGATTATTTTTCTCCACATTCCTAAACGCAGTTCTCCTAATTTAATACTCAAATTCTAATGGTGACTCCCTTTTAAAACTAGAAAATGTATCCGCTCTATATTTTACATCTGAAAAAAAAAAAAGCCCCAAGGGAGCGTCTCAAGGAGCAAGTCTTAAGGGCTTGGCTGGCCTGTAAAATGCCAGGGCCGGTTCATGCTGTCCCATCCGCCACTGGTTCTGTCGTCGTAGTTGAACCATGTGACCGGATCGGTGCTTTAGGTTTTCCTAAAAAAATGATCAGAAAGTACCGTACGTAGCAACAGTTGTTTCTCGGCTGAAATCCGTCTGAGTTTTGGCACCAATGCCAAGAATACTTTAAGGATTATCAACTAATGAGTACATTATTAAATGAAAAGATGATGGAATTAAAAGGCGAAACAAATTTTATTTTCGTCCAGATAAATTACAACAGGGTTGTTCTGTACAAAAAAGATCAGTGCAGTGGGAGATCTTTTTCTTTGGTGGAAAGAACAAATTAGGTAATATATGAAGTTTTAAAAATTTTTCGATTAAAAGATCGGACCGCTAATCGGTCGGAGTTAGCTTCGCTCACTGATCGGCTGGATTACAGTAACGTGGTGGCTTGGCGATTTTGACTATAAAAAATAGATTTGCGTAATCATTTGTTTACATTTTAAATCTACTGCTGATGTAATCTATTGTATTTTTTGTTTATTTGGCGAAATATTTCAAATTGCAAAGAATTGTTTTTCGTTTTTAAAGAGTGTTTAGTAATTTTAGGTGAAGAAAGTGTTTATTTTACATTGGGAGGGGAGGGAGGAATCACTGATTTTCGCATATTCACTGAATGGTTTTTACTTTTATCATTTTTTAAACGATATTTTTTCGATTGTTTTATTATTTTTTCATATGGGGGACGTTGCAGCGGGATTTCCCGTTTGTTGTAGATAGGTAGTTAGTTTTTACATTTAAGATCTGAAGACGCTTTTTATCTTTTGAGTGTGGCTGAAAGAACATTCCAACACGTATGGAAGAAAAAAATATTTAATTAAACAACTGCTCAATCAAACAGCTTGAAATATTTTCTTTTTACTTATTTTCTTCAACGAAACGGTTCAAACACTTGATAGTTCATTGAAAATTTTCAAATTTTCAATTTACAAAGTTTGAACAGAACAACGTCTGTCGGGTCCTCTAGTCTATATACATAAATGACTACTTCTGCATGTAAGGATGTCCGGGGTAAACTTCAAAATTACTGTGTGTGGACGGATTTTAACCATTTTTTCACCATAGATATCTACATTATCAGGAAGTAACTTAGGCTATAATTTATTCCTTAAAAACTTAGTTTAAAAAAGCTATGATGGAAAACAGTAAATTTCATGTAATTTCCCAATAAAGGATTAAATATTAAACCGATTGTTACAAAAATTCGTTGCCTAACAACAGCAATATTAAAAGTAATCATAATGAAAATTTTGAATCAAGGCTTCTCTGGAGCAAGCATGACATTTATTGCTTTCTTAGGATTTGTATCCTCTACATAAATGGCTACTTTTCTATGTAAGGATGTCCGGGGTAATCTTCAAAACTACTGAACGGATTTTAACCATTTTTTCACTAAAGATAGCTACATTCTCAGGAAGCAACGTAGGCTATAATTTATTCCTAAAAACTCAGTTTAAAAAAGCTACAATGGAAAACAGTAAATTTCATGTAATTTCCGCATTAAGTGATTATATATAAATCCATTGTTACAAAAATTCGTTGCCTTACAACAGCAATATATTTACTAATAATAAAGCTGAAAGTCTCTCTGTCTGTCAGGATCTCTATCTGTCAGTCATGATCTCTGTCTGTCTGTCAGGATCTCTGTCTGTCTGTCAGGATCTCTGTGACGCGCATACGCCTAGACCGTTTGTCCGATTTTCATGAAATTTGGCACAAAGTTAGTTTGTAGCATGTGGATGTGCACGTCGAAGCGATTTTTCGAAAATTCGATGTGGTTCTTTTTCTATTCCAATTTTAAGAACAAAAATATCATAAGATGTACGAGTAAATTACGAAATTATCATAATGTGGAACCGTAACATGGGTAGAAGCCAATTGGCGAGGAAATTCACCATACATTATTTGTAAATATACAGGCGAACAAAAGGCCTTTTAATTTTTCTATTACGGGCAAAGCCATGCGGGTACAGCTAGTTAATAATAATCATAATGAAAATTTTGAATCAAGGTTTCTCAGGAGCAAACATGAATTTAAAGTCATTTAATTATTTGGAAAATTTACTTTTTGCACACTTAGGGAAACATAGTAGCGTACTTTTTTTTTGCGTATGTGTTTGTGCGTACTATTTTTTTTTTTTAAATAAATAAAGCGCACGGTTTTTTTGATGATCTTCGTTTTTTGTTAGTTCATATTTTTGAAATTCTTCAAATTTTTATGTGCTTAAACGTCGTGTTTTCGTTGCTTTTGTTTTCTTTATACTTACTGCTATTTCACTTTTATGGGTACGGAAGAAGCTCAATCTTTAACCACGTCAAAGCGGTGTGTTTTGAGTTCTTTCAGTTAAAAAAGAAAATGAATGAAAGTAGTGATTGTTTCTCACAATTATTACTGACCCAAGTAACGAAGGGTATTTTTGCTAGATATGAATAAATGCTTACATGAAATTCGTGATTTGAGTACTCGTCACGAGCTGGAAGGAGATCAGAACAAAGAAGGCACTTGCTAGGTACATCATATTACCTGGAAAAAAGAATACAAAAAGAAACTTTGCAAACGGTGAAATTTCCGATGAATTTCAACTTAAAAACTTAGGTGGTGTGATTTTTTCTCGATTAGTTATTTCAACGGTCCCTTAAACTGTTGCCTGTCTGTTTCTCGATTTTAACATAGAGCCAAAATGAACACAAATCAAGGGAACGAGGATAAGTAAATTTTGGTACAGAGGCCACTTCCACCTATCGGAAGGTATTAGAAATTGATAGCAAAGAACACAAGTGGTTAATTTCTAAATTTAAATTTTGAAATTAACCAAGTAACAATTTGATTTGAATTGTTTGGATCAATTGTCATAGTAACGCATTAGTCTCATTGCCGCCAGATGACTCTGTCCTCCGTACCAGAAGTCAACGCGAACATTGACGGCGGTACACTTTTCAAGGCAAATGCAATAGGCATTTATAATTAAGGAGGCGTTGGTTATTTAGAGAAATTAAAATAAGTCACGTGACAATTGACCACCAATCCCAAAGGGGATGTCAAAGTTCAGAAAACAAGAGACGGCTTTTGTCAATGTGAGAACAATAAAGCAATTTTCTTGAATGCGCAATAAAAGTCTCTTTAAGCTTCGGCTTAATCTTTGTCAAACTGAATTCTTTCTTTCGGCTTTACTGTGCCTCAGAGAAAGCTCTTGGCCTTTGTTTGCATTCTTATTTGTTCCTTCTCCGTTTATAATTTCCTCATTGGTGTTTGGCTAATCCGCTATTTTTATCTTTTAAGCTGTATGCTTATCTAGCTCTTGGCTTTTGTAGGATTTCTTTTCATCCATAAGTTCATTACTTTTTGCATTGAAAAAGACGTTCCCAGTAACGATGAAACACTTGTGTGCAGTAATCTGCAATTTGTGCTACGTACCTCAGGCCCCCTAACTTATATTTAGGAGGAAAATCTCCATTGAAAGACAATTCCAGCTTTCCAGCACAAAAAATTTGAAACAATTGCGACCGAAACACAAGGAGATATTCGAGTTTTAAGTTTTGAGGAACTGTGTAAAAGATGACATTGGAACATATAGCCCTTTCAGAAGAATGACAGGCTATCGAAGTAATATATATATATATATATATATATATATATATATATATATATATATATATATATATATATATATATATATATATATATATATATATATATATATATATATATATTTCACTGCTATTTAAAATTAATTGCTCGTAGAATTTGAAAAAACACACTCCATGCACACATATATTTTTAAACCCCGCCATATTTCCCTCTAAATGTATCTATACATATAATAAAATAAGATGTTTGTGTGTGTGTGTGTGGCGCGCATCCCGGGAAAACGGTAATGCCTAGAAAGATGAAATTTGGTATGCAGGTACGGTTTTTGCTGAAGATGTGCACCTCGGGCTTAGATTTTTGATATTTTAATTACAAAAAAAATTATTTAATGTTTTATGTTATTTTTAGCACTTTTTCGTACTTTTAACCTCACAGACCCCGAACCAATCGCGCCAGACGGATATTTTTTATACTATACTGTAGGAAATTTAATTTTAAATATGATGAATGAAAACATTTTGAAAATAGAGTAATTTTTGTATTTTTTATAAATTTTTGAAAAAACCTTTATTTTTTCATTTTTTCCTGGGTTTAGTTTTTTTCGAAGCCCATCCTGCGAAAAGTACTGAACCCTCAATTCTAAAATTTTAGTTGGTAATAGTAAAAACATTCCGCCCCCTTCAGAAGAAAAAAGTTTTTAAAAATACGAAAGAGTTTTTTTTTTACAATTTTTTTAATGGAGATCGCAATGCGAGCTGTTCGCTTGCCGGCTGAGTTCCGAACCTACCTCATCACGTGATCCAACTGAAATCGTTTTACTTTTTTTTCAGTTTTTTATCTTTTTCCAAGCGCTACTTTTTGCACACTACGGGGAACATAGAGCCTTTTTTTTTTCTTTTTTTTTGCGGGCTATTTTAATTAAATAAATAAAGCTCGCGATTTTTTGCATGATTTTTGTTTCTCTTACGGATTGGCGGTTAGGTTAGGTAGATACAGAGATAGAGATTGAGTGGACAAAAAATGTTTTTGTTCGAGTTAATACTTATATAAAAAAAAGATTGTTAATTACTGTTAGAGGTAGATATGCATAGATCGTATATCTAGATAGATAGATAGACAAATATAGAGGTCGATATAAAAGATGGACTGCAAGAAAGAGACATGCCCGTCATTTAAAAATCTTCAACGGGGTGTCAATGCCCCCCCCCCCACACACACATCATGACTTTGAAAAAACAATGCTTTCACATAAAAGTGGGAGTGCTTTTTGTTATTTTTCGACAAAAATTGCATGAAGAGTACGCCGTTTGAGTCTCCCCTCCCCTCCTTTAAAGTATTCCAAACGACGGAACTGGAGATAGGTCTAGAAAATATTTTATTCAAACTACTAATGATATAGATATATGTAGATTGATTGATACCGCTACGAAATTTATTTAAGCAGCCGCCGAAGGCGGCAACATTGGCGTAAAAAGGCGAATGATAATATTGATGCATAAAGAAAAACATTGATTAATACCGTCGCTAAATTGTCTAAGCAGCCGCCGAAGGGTGCAACCCAGGCACGAAAAGACGAATGGCGTAAAAAGGCGGACCAGCTGGTCGCCGAAGGCGGCTATTTGTTAATAAAAAGGTGTCAGTCATAAAAGATGTGTTTCATATCTCGATGAATATTTCTCGTACTAATTGTTTGCTTTGTAATTATTTTTCAAGGGAGCTTATTTCCCTAAGTGTTAGCTTGGGAACCAAGGGTCCGTGTAAAAGATGGATCTCGTATTTTTTCACTAATATTCTTTTTCGCTTCAAACTTTCAATATCTGAACGCTCCGCACCTTATTTTGACCAGCAAGCATCTGGGACTAACAGTTGCTGAAATAGAGGTCTCACAGGTTAAACGGGGACAGGGGGACACGTTATAATCTTTTGAGAATCTTCAGTAGCAAAGAAATAATAAATAAATAAGTAAAAGGTAATTAATGATGACATTTTTTTTGAAATCTTTAAATTATTTTCCTAATAAACAAAACGGCATTACATTAAAATAATTTCATCAAAAATTATCTAAATATACCAAGAATAAAGAAAGAAAAGAAAAGAAAGATTATAGTAGGCGATTTTCTTTTCTCAGTTAGTCAAATTATACAAAAGAAAATGAACATCAATAATAAAAGAAATTTTAATGAATTAACTCGAAAAACAAATATGATTTTAATGGAAAAAAGTTAAAATTAAGATACATACCTGACATTCTAAACTGAACAATTTAGCTTTTACGGTTTGTTACTATGAACTATACTTTACAGCTTACTAAATTTTCTATGCAATCAGTTACTGATAAAATTATCATAAATAATGTGATTGTTTCTAGTTATCTGTTTTATCACAGACGAACTCCATCCCTTTATTCTTAGAACATTACAATCTAATGAGAATATATTATTCTACAGAACATTGACCTTGATATCCTTTTGGGGGGGGGGGAAATAGACGTAACAGTTATAGCATTTCCCCCTGAGAATTCAAGTAAAGAAATTCATAACGTTTAAAAAAAGTGTTAAAAAATTACTGTAATTACTTAGGGGAGGGTCGTCCAAAGCGGGTAGGTTTTTGAAGAACACTCGAAAATTGTAGTTTTAGGATTTTTATCGCAACGACTTCGGTTTTATTTCCTATCAGGGTTCTTGAACTTCAAAATCAAAAGTGATTTTTGTATTATTTCAAACTCAATATTTATTTATCATCAAACTTTACAAACATTTGAAAAAACCCGCTTTGAAGCGGATAAGCTTTAACTAACTGTGGTTTGGTACATTTGCCAATCAAATATGAAGTTATAAATGATTAATATAATTGACTAGCTACCTGCCATTATTTTAAAAATACAAAAAATTGTAGGGGAATGTGGGGCAAAGTGAAATGGTTAAGAACACTTACTTTTTTCAAAACGAAAAAAATGGAAATTTGTTTTGAAAATTACGGTACATAAAGAAAGAACACTATATTTTATAATAAAATTTGCACTAAAACATTATTTTTTATTTTTGACAGTAAATTTGTACCTTTAAAAAAAGGTGGAAATGTTTCCCTTCTTTTTTTCATGGGGCAAAGTGAAAAATAAAATAGTTTTTTAATGAAACATTTTTTATTCGATTGTTAAAGATATTTTTGATAGAATAAATGAGTAAATAAAAGAATGAATGAAGAAATGAAAATAAAATGAAACAATAAAGGAATAAAATATTACATAAATAAGTTAATGCGTGAAAAATATTAAATTTTTGCATAATATAGCGAACTAAGAAGAAAATAAGTGAATGAATGAACAAATATAAATATAAGGGGATTTTTAAATGAAAGAATGAATGGAGCATCTTATTTTCTAATACGTAAATGATTCTATAAAAGGTTGAATAAGTAAATGAAATGGACTGTATTTCACTTTGCCCCGCATGCACTTGACTAACTGTACAAAGCATTTGAAATACAAATAAGCTTAATATTAAGCAAATAAATACTGCACCGTATATTAGTAGGTCTCAATAAATACTTAAAATATTAATAACAATAAGTACTATTTAATAATAACAAAAATAATTTTTGACTTACAACGAAATATTACAATATGAGTATCAACTTTTGAAAATTGCTTGTATTATCATATTGTTTGATCTTTAGAGGTAAGTTTTTCGAGACTGAAAAATACTACATGTGTTACTACATAGTTAAATTATCGACTAGGCAGGTGGCTCTAAAAGTAGAGTAAATATTTGAACATTTCACTTTGCCCCGTTATTTCACTTTGCCCCATGTTCCCCTACTTGTCCAATTTCAAGTCAGTACATTTGTTTATAAAACATAAAGAAATAATTGATTAAATTAATAGACTAATTAATTGCCACCCTAAAAAATATGCTTCATTAATAGATCAAAATATAAAGGGAATCTTTCCTGCACTCAGAGATATATTTTTAACTTTTATAACTCAAAATTATCATCTATGTGAGAACAGGATTTTTAAAGAAATTTTTATTGATAAACGAGACTACAGCTCTGTCAAAAATGTTTATATCTTCCATGGGTCCTCACACCGAACATAGCCTAACAGTAAAGCAGACCTGTAGGTACTCAGAAAAGTAATTTTGCGTTAAAGTTGTACTACTTGTCATTCAATTTGTGGTACAAGATTTGGCGAAATTACATAATATATATACAGTATAGAAAATTATGTTGAATCATTCAATGATAAATACAGAATGATAAGTGTTCCTCATCTCTTCAACAAGAAATTACTAAAAAGATATAAATATGGCACAGCTCCAGAGACTAGTTTTAATCATTAAAACTTTGTACAGTATTTATATTACTTGACAAATATCACATTAATTTACAATTAATAGATCTGAATCCCTGGAACGCATGAGCTGTGTTTGAATGTTGAAAATGTATTTAACCTGAGAACTAATGTTCGGGGATGAAGGAAATAAGAACGAATTCAAGTAGTTGAGTAGTCTAGTAGAATAAACCTTTGTATTCAACAAGAGAAAATAATTTATAGTTTATTTGCACTTGGTGGTATAGTTTTTTGTACTAATAGTGAGACAAGTTTACAACTTTTTTTATACTCAAAACTAAAGAAATAAATAAAAAATCAATAACTGAAAAAAAAAGAATGGTTTGTTTATAAAAATTCCATTATTTGATTTTTTTTAATGGGAATAAATGAAAATTCACGAGTTATTATACATATCATTCAACTTTACATGGGCAAAACTGATGTTAATATAATGACTATAAAGTTTAGATTAATGACGAAATAACTTACTATTCTTCAGCAGCTCGAGGCATAAAATTTGTATTCCTCCTTTTTACAAGATGGCTTTCAGTACTCTTTTTTAGTCCGATAAAATCCTTGTGGTCATTCATGGCCGTCGTGATAACCTTGACAATCGTGATTTGATCTTGACAACCGATTTATTTTTTTAGCTCTGTATTTGAATATGGAAAGATATAGAGGGATATTTCCTGCTCCTTGCATTCTTCTTTATCATCATTATTCGTTCATCTACACGCACAACTAGTTAACATTTTTCTTTACGAAAAAACCTAATTTCGACAGCAGACGCCACGCTCCCAATGCCATCAACGTTACTCAATGGCGGCTCGTACCTTGAAAAAGTGAGGAGGAAAGATCATGAGTATACTCGCAACCTCCCCCCCCCCTAGTTTAAATTTTTTTAAAATATTTTTTTAATATTTAAACTTTTTAAAAATAATTATTTGTATGGAATAAGTAAAACTAAATTCCTTTCAAACGCAGGACAAGCTACAAAATACTTAAACTACTAAGTTAAATCACGAAAGATACTACTCTCATGTTTAGGTCCATGATTGTCGGCAGGGTTTTGAACTTTCACCCCTAACTTTCAAAAATAAAATTTAGTTAATCAGATAGGAAAAAACTGAAAAATACATCACCAAAATTATTAATCTCACGTTTATGTCTAGTAGGCTTTCCGGCGCTGCAGTACGCCTCCTTTGCAGCACTGGTAAGAGGCTGCAAGGGAGGCACCTTTTACCTCCTGGCTTTTCAAAGTAAAAAAAATAAAATAAAAATAAAAAGTCATATTAATTTAATATTTTAATACTAATATTATTTTTAATTTTTTACTAACTAGTTATTTTAAAAGAGAAATTTTAATTTTAAGCAATGCCAAATTGAAAAGTGCAAATATATTGTGATTAGAGAAATACGTAAAAATTATAAATTAATTAACTTACTTTAACAAAGATGAAAATACATCTCGGTATTTGCTTTAAAATAAATATAATAAAAATAAACTAAATTTAAAAAATAATAATGAATAAATAAATAAAATAAAAAACTAGTAAAAAAAATTCGTAGCGATTTACATGCGGGTGTACCTTTCTGCATATGGATCTGCTGGCGCCCATGAGCAAGATTCAGAATTTTTATGCAGACAAAGAAAAAATATATTGAACTCTTTTTATTTTCTTCAAATTATTGATAACTTGTCACATTTTCTTTAAAACTACAAGAGCAGTAATTTAAAATAACAGAATTAAAAAAAAAAAAAAAATACTAAGCACTTTTCATAATGCACTCAAAAGACAAAATAACTTTTCTGGGTCAGAAAGGACAATTTAAGTAGTCCTGTAGTTTTCAAAAATTCCAATAAAATGACACCACAAACGGAGAAAAGTGCGGCTCAAATCATGAAGAGAATTTCTTATTATTATTTAGCTTTCAATCATAACTTAGTGTGTTGAAACATGCATATTTGATTTTTAGTTGAAATATGCACGATGCAAAAAAAAAAAAAAGAAGTTTTGATTGAACATACAATTTTAACAACTAAATTAAAAACGTAAAAGAGTCATAACTTGTAAGGTATTTTCAAAACTATTACAAAAAATAATCTGAAAAATAATGATTTCTTTTCTAAATTGTCATTATAGTACGCTGATTATTTGAAGACAAAGAGTCGAAAAAGGAGCGAACGGTTTAATCTTGTGCAAATGAAGGCTTCTTCCTCCTCCCGTTGTTTATCTTACATAGTGTGTATCGCATGAGAAGAATATTCAAGTTAAGCAAAATAAACAACATACAGGCAGGGTAACGATCTCGGTGAATCCTACTGTAAATATCATGGAGCTATGAGTAATAAGGAGAAGACATCACCACTGAAACTCCGCAGTGGAAGTGAAGCAACCGCGAAGATTCGCGGCCATCTTGTGGCTTTCATCGTACGCTTTCGACTCGATGCGCTGGTTGACTCAATGCCTTTGCTTTTGAACAATAATAGATAATTTATGGTTTTCTGAAGAGCAATAATCCAGGGTTTTTTCCCGTCAGTTTAATGAAAAGAAATGGTGGAAAATCGTTGCTCTAAGAATAAGAGCTCTTCAATTAATTCAAGAATTAAAATGCTGTTACTGTGCATATATTCTGTTTTGGTATAGGGTGTGTGTGTGTGTGTGTGTGTTTTTCAGAGCGAAGGAGGTTTTATCAAAAATAATGCTAAAAGCAGGGTATAAAATTTATTTCCAACCGTCTAGTAATAATTTCAAGGCTCTTATATAAAGAACGGTGACTTTTTTTCGAACAAATCCTTTACGTATCGTGTTTGAAATAAATTTAAACCACTGGATATTTGAATACTTTATTCATCAAGTATTATGTAAAGTAAAATTAACTAAAACCAACGAAATAATTTGCATTAAGTAAATGTTCTCAAAAAGAGCTTTAAACATAATTGAAAGATGGGAATAAGAAAATGAATAGAGCCTTTTCCACTTGATTTGAATTACTTATTCCCAACTTATTTTTTGAAAAGGGAAGATGCAAATCAAAATGAATATTACAAATATTTATTTACTGAATACTTTAGGATTACATATCAAAAATATTACCTGGGTGTCAATGATTTAAATCATTTTTTAACTTAAACCCTGGAAATCTCCCTGAATTTTTTTAATTTTATTAGTTCTGAATTTTTTTAGTCTAACCCTCTTTCATTATATTGATTTTGTCCTAGGTGTTTTTCCTCACTTGACCATTTTTATTTAAATTATCTCTCTTTTACCACATTTTTTTTTTCTTTTTTTTTTGTGTCTGCACAATATTTTTTTCAATAAGTAGTCACTGGATTAAGGAACTTTTTTTATGAAAACAATGAGGGATTTTGTTGCACATAGATATAAAATGGGTGTGCAGAAAAATTCCATACTTTGTTGCTATATTGTGTGCATTTTTGTACACATTGGAAAAGATAAACTTATTAATACTGCTCCAAGCATAAATTGTTGTTAAAAAATTTAGAGTATGCTCATAAATTTATTTTTGAGAAATCATCAATCGAAGAGATTGAAGTTTATACATTTTTTGTTAACTATAATTGTAGATGGTCTCGGGACCAGTTTTCGAAATACTTTACCAGAAAGTGGGCAAATAAAATTGCCAGCTCTTTCCTATTGTAAAATATAATTTTTATACAAAAAAAAAAAAAAAAAAAATAACAAAGCTAGTGAAGATTAGAAAAAGACATATGCTATAAGGCCAATTTGTTTATTTTCCTCTTTTTTTACCAATTTAAAGTGCACTAATATGTCATTTTAATTAAATTTTACAAGAATCATATGCTTTGTATGAAACAGATTTTTCATCATGTCATGAAAGCTTTTTACTGAAATACTCAAAATATAATAGTGGTAAATTTAGAAAAATATCAATATTAAATTTAATTATATTTTACAAATGTTCTAATTTTTTTTCTATAGAATCAAAAAAATCGGATTTAAATCAAATAAATCCGAATTTTGTTTATTATTTTCCAAAAAAAAAACAGGAATTTTTACTCTGGATATTACTTGTATCAATATAAAATATATTTTTCAGTTTTGAAAAGCACATTCCAGAGCAACAAAATGTGTTTTTGAATATTTATTCCAAAAAATAAAGGGAGTACAATATTTTACAATGTTTGAATCAAGGACAACATTACTTTTTGAAAACGTACAGGAAATAAAACCCTTATAATATTCCACTTCGACATAAAAAGGACTTGCGTAAAAGCATTGTACCACAGAAGTATAAATAAAAGGATTCAGAACAATAACAAAAACTGAACAATTGCTGTGAAATGAGTTTAAATATATTATAAACAAAAATAGTTTTATTTACACTTTTCACACAAAAACAGTAAGGTCAGATACTTCTTGGACAGCACTTGTACTTTAGGATTAAAGAAAATACTGTCAGCCTGCTTAATTAGGTAAAGGATAAACGAATGCTCCGCTTATACGAACAAAAAATCCTATAACCAAATTTTTACCCATAGATAACGTTAAGAAGCCCTCGGATAATAGAATAATATTGATCAGCTTTCAGAAGTATTTTTGCTGAGAAAAATTTTAAATATACAAAAAATAAATTAAGGGGCAATTACATTGACATAAAATAAACTAGTATGTTGTGGCCATCACGAAACTTTCTTCTATATATATATTTTTTTTTTTTTCTGATCCCTCCCCATGCTTGACGAGGAAGCAATATTCCCAACAAAAACAAAATGACACATGCAAAAACTTGACGACTATCCCAATGTCTGAATTATTGCAAAAGCAAAGCAAAGAGCGAAAATTGAAAGTTATTTTAAAAGCCTTGCTTGAATGAATTACAAATATTTTATTTGTTAACAAACATAAGATGGCAACAGTTAAAATTTTTAAATCATTGAGATAATATTTCCTATCATTTCCATACAATTAAAATCACGAGAAATACGCAGACGATAATCTATTACGATTTATCTTTCTTATTGTTGCATTAATAAAAATATTTTTATTCGCAAAAAAAAAAAAAAAAAAAAAAAAAAAAATCAACACCTCTTGGAGCGATCGGCGTCAAAATAGAACCAAAGCCTGTTTACATATGGATTCACATATATTCCAAATTTCAACCAGAACGTAGCATTACTTCTTGAGATAGGGCACTCAAAATGGAAAAAAAGAACGGGTGATTGCGCTACCTCCTTTTTAGCTGTTGACACAAAAATAAAATCAGTTCTTATACCCACTAAGGGCTACTTGCCGATAAATTTTTCTTTCATTCCGTTCATTATTTCTTGAGATACAGCAGTCACAATTGACGACAAAAAACGTTCTATAGCTCAACCCCCGTTTGAGTTATTGACACCAAAATTGAATCAGCACCTGTTCCTGTTAATACCAACATATGGACCAAATTTTGTTTGATTCCGCCAGTAACTTCCTGAGGAATAGCAAGCACGCGTAACTCGAAAAACGTCCCATTGCTCCACCCCCCCTTGGAGGAATTCGTGCCAAAAACTAATGGGCACAAGTTCACATAGGGGCACATATGTGTACTAAATTTCGTTCGATTTCATGCGGTAGTTTTTGTTGTAGAGCGGCCACAAAAAACTGGTCACACACAGACGTGACACACATACATACACACACACACACACACACATACATACACACACACAGACAGACAGACATTTTCCAAAAATGGTCGAAATGGACTCAGCACACCTCAAAACGTTCGAATCCGTCAAAATTCGAAATTCGAAAATTTGCACGAATCCAATACTTTCTTCTATATATTAGATATAGAAGAAAGTAAAAATGATAGATTGCGCCTACAACGGGTGAGAAAAACATTCATTCCATCAAAACATTTTTATCATTCTAATTTCTACTGTCACTGTTGCTGCCATTACAAAAAAAAATAGTAATTGAATAAATGTCGGTTAATTATAAATTAAATAACGCAAAAGAATATAAACATTACAGACGAGAAGGTTAAAAAAATGGTAATAAAAGAGCTCCCAAAAGACCTTGAGCAAGTAATCCACTATCGTATATACTCGCGAATAAGTCGAAAAATTTATTACAAAAAATGATGTTTAAAGTTGGAGGTCGACTTATACGCGGGCCAGAATTTCCGAAAAATTTTACCGATTTTTTTCTTTGAAAAAAACACTCAAAAACGTGATCATTTTCCCGATTTTGGTCCATCCCTTTTAAGCAGATGCTAAAGAAGTGAATACTTAAACATTCTGCTATGATTTTACATGGTCTGACTGGGAATAAAGAATAAATAATTACCGTAACTACGCAAAAAGTGCGGGGATCGCTGTTTTCGCGAATTTTCCCAATAGTCGCGAATTATTGCTCATTTTTTTAAAAAATAATATATAATATGGCTACAGCATAAAATTTTGTCGATATAAAATCAAAATAAAAGCATCAAGTAAAAAAATCGTAACAGCGAAATCGAACCATTTATAAAAATCGCAATTGCAAAAAGTGAACCCTTTTGGTGCAAAAGAACATCAGAAACACACCATGTTATGAAATGCAGTCTTTCAATGTTTTGAACACCACAAGATGGCTGCCAGTCAAAAGAACAGTTAACTAAGCTTCCGAAACGGCTTCAGCGTATCTCGCTCATGTCGTCTCCTTATTACTCATAGCTCCATGGTAAATATTGAGGTTCCGAGGGAAAAAAACACACGCACACAGACACAGATAATCTGGAGCAGCTTATAATACACACCTCATTAATTTTACACTTTTTAACAGGCAATCCGCGGATTATAAGCAGGAAGATACACAATCCATTTTTTTTTTAATTTCAAGCACGTACGCATAAAAAAACGCAAAACAAATAAAAAGTTATAAATTATTGTCTGAAAAAAGTGAGGGGGCCTGGGCCCCCTCTGGCTCCTCTCACGAAGCGTCACTGATCGTTAAATTATGCGTTTGTTTTGCATACTGAGCCCGAAACTGTAGTCCACGGCTGGAATTGACTGAGCTGACGGTGTATTTCATGTATTTCTGCCTTAGTACAGTAAAATTAGGCCAAAAAATGGCCAAACCCAAACATCCAAAAAAAAAAAAGTGAAACCTGTTGCAAATTACTTCTTACCCTTCCAGCAAGAAGGGGGTAAAAAGTCCCAGCAATTTGCGCGTCGGGTTTTGGGGGGAAGGGGGGACAAAATAATCCTCTATTTAAATAAAAATAATTTCTATTACTTAAAAAAAATTCTCAAAACTCGCAGAAACCACTCTATAATAGTAAAATAATAAACTCTAACAGAAAAAAATTCTAATTAACAGGGGTGCACAGGCGTGGGGGGGAATGGGGGGGGGTCATGGAGCAGGCTTTGCGTCATTGGAATTTTTAAGGCAGTTTTTTCAAGGGGTGTTTCTTTGTTTTTTGAGGGCTTTTATTCTTGATGGATACTCCGTCACACTTAAGGGGTGCACCTTCCCTTTTTTTTTTGGTGGGGGGGGGGGCTGAATTTATATTCTAAAATCAACTATTGCAGTGAAGTTCACGAAAAAATTTCCTTGATTTAAACTTTTTCCGAAGTACAAAATGCCACACAATGATATAGTAATGTCAGAATGATAATTCTAAAAGATCTAAGCGAGCTCAGTAACCAAATTATTTGTGACTGGAGTTATTAAACTGTTTAGAGCGCTGGAAAACAAAATTCCTGTGCAGCATAAAAAAAGTCCAAATTGAGCAAAGTTTCCCTACTTCTTCTTGATTAACAAACTTCAACTAGTCTACAATCTTTTGCCATCACCGTAAGGGGGGGACAAACCGGAAATTGCCAATAGTGAGACGGACAATGCTGCAATTCTGCACTCTCTAAGTCGGGTGGGGGGTTCTCATTTGCAAACACCCAAGCTACCTCTCTTTTACGCAGCTGGTTATGTGAATTATGCTAAATATGGCGGACATATACTTTCAACACTATCTCAAACTTTTGAGTACATTATGCGATAAAAAAAAAAAAATTGATCACATCAAACATCAGCTATACAACGATCTAACTCAGTGACAAATTCAGGTGGTCTAGAACCTGTAGTGATTCAACGATAGAACAAGTCTTGATGAGAGCAATGAGCAATACAACAATAGAATGCTAAATATTTACACCTTTTTGTCTCTCAGTTTGGAAATCACAATCCGTTTCTAAAGCCCCCAGAAGTTCATCCCTCTCAAGTTGGTAGTGGTATCGCTCGCTGATGATAAGGTGAGTTGCGATGAGACCTTTAACGTTCGGGTAGTAACATCAAAGGATATTGAAAGGCAAACAATTTTGTGGCATTTCTTTGTAAAGGAGGTAAACAGTTATGTTTTAGCTTCTGTTAGGAGAGTAGTTACTATTGGTAAAGATGTGTAAGCCCAAACCATCTTTTACACCGAATGGTATGAACAGTAAAGATGGAATAACAAATTGTTAAAAACTTTTGGTACGAGTTATGCGCTGATCCTAGGTAGGTTTTCATTGATTTTCTTTTCTAAATTATGCTGTATAGAAGCAACTACCAGGTCTACTAGTACCATCTCTTGCCTCAACATAGACGAGAGGTTCACCAACCATTTGTACTGATTATCTCCAAATTTTTAATTTTCCCACTTGCATCCCTTTGCTTTTCACTGCCTCATATGTAATAGATGGAAGATACCTGCTTGATCATATTTTTGGTAATGATCTGTAAACTTCAAGGAAATATGCCAGCAATGCAGTGTATAGGTAATTTGTAAGTATGGGAAAGCTAGTGTCATTTTTGATGGGTGCAAAGAAAGCACCACAGAAATATAATCTGCGTCCTATTACAACAGCCAAACCTTCTGCTCTAGAAGACTTTCTGCGTCTCAAACCTTGTGCTTGCTCTGAGGAGTTCACTAGATATAGTGAATGTTTGAAAAGTCTGAAAGTGGACTGAAGTGCTGAATTATATGCACAAACTGTGTTAGACATAGCTGCAACAATAACGAGTGTGCTGAGGATCTAGAAAAACTTTTTGTTAGAAACTTAGGAAAAATCATTTGAAAGCAAAAAAACAGTTCAGCGTAATTTTTCTGGCCATTTAATCAAATGTGCACCATTAGAGGGGGTGGGGGGAAAGATTATATTTTAGTATATAATTTCGTTTTGGGAGATGAGCTACTGTTCTTATGGAGTGGACAGTCCTGATTTAATGCATTTTTGATTTGCATGAAATAATACTTCTACTTGAAATAAAAGGGAAGAGGGGGGGGGGGGGGGTGAGGATTTATTTTATTTGGTGAAGCAGGGGGGGGGGTGCTGTAGCTTTGAGAGGAGGTGCATCATCGATCTTGGAAAATGGACACACTCGATTTCTAACTTTAACTTGGCATAAAATAATGTTTCTATATGAAACGTATGGAGAGGGGTTCGGGGGTACTGCTTCGTTTTATGGGGATAGGGGGGGATCTGTAGCATTGGTGGGTTACGTCATCCCTCTTGGGGGTCAAACACCTTTAATTTCATGATTTTAAATTTAGTAAAACATAATATTCCCACTTTAAATTTACTCTAAAATTTCTGGAAAAATACCCAAAATAGCAATTTTTAGATGCCCCCCCATTCCAAAACCCGACGCACAATTGGGTGGGACTTTTTACCTGTTCTTATTGCGAGGGTAATAAACAATTTGCACCAGGTTTAGCTTTTTTTTTTTGGATGTTTGGGTCCGATCCCTATTTTTACTGTACTACCTTAGCACTGGCTATAGGACGGTACGTAGCCGCGGTGTTCTTCTCGGCGTGAAAGTATCCCGGATGGCAATACGTACAAACTTTTTTTTTTTTTGCTATTAGAAGTTGTTTCTAGAAAATATCCTTTTTTTGGTCCACTCTAATGCACACACGCTGCTGTTGCCATCTAGTGTCAATATGTTACAAGAAAAATCCCTATTACCTAAGCATTGAACCGAAAAATGTTTCAAAAATAGGCAAACTCCTATTTTTACAATATGATAGCGATAATGATTCAGAAATAAATAGCAAGCGATCTGAAAATATATTATATTAACATGCCTTTTCCTTTTATACTGAATATCGCTAGGCATGAAAAAAAGAAAGTGAACCATATGAAAATGTTTCCTTCAATAATTGCTGCAATAAAATGAAATTCACAAATACGTTAACATTACGCATAAACAAACTTTTAACCTTACTACAGGTAACTACAATATTAGTTAATTTATGCATTATGGTTGACACTATCAAATTTGGCTAATTGTTGAATTAAAAAACAAAATATAAAAACTATTCGCAGATACAGAAAATGGAGAACTAGAGACTAGATTCGTTAGAAGAAAAATATTTTACGAAATTGTGTTTGGTCAGCAAGTTCCTCTTGCTGAGTAAGAAGAACTTGTAGACCAAAACTTGTAGAAATTTTTATAGGTTTTATGAGCAAGACTTGCTCATAAAACCTATAAAAAATTTGCTTCTCCGATTCCGAGTCCTAGTTTCCGACTAGGCTGACATGACCTCTTGTCGGCCCTGAACGGTAATGAAACAAAATTTTTTCAAGGAAAGTATATTAAATAAGAGATGGAAGCTCAATTTTAACACATAGACGTCTACTGAATGTTAAACTGGATACATGGAAGTCAATAATTCCCATGAAAAAAAAAAAAAATGCTAGTCCTTTTAAATACGGATGTTTATTTATTAGAATAAAGCAAAAATAGCATAGAACCCGAGTTCTAATGAAATTTTTTTGGTGTTTTATAAAAGAAAAATAATAACAAAAATTATTTTTCTTCCATTGTTAAACGTATCAAATGAATAAAAATAATTTTTTTAATGGAAGGAAAACAATTCTTCACAGGAGATGAAAAACTCAAAAAAAGTTATAATGAATCGAATTTTTTCGTTTATGGTTCACTGAATGAAGAAATACCCAAGATCGTTTAAAATATGTAAAAATATTGTCACATTCCCCTACCCTAACCCAGTCCACCCAAATATTAAATAAATAAAAAAATGAAAGTAGAAAATAAGGAAAAAAAAATATGCAAAACAAATTTCTGATTCGTTCCAGGTGTTTTACTAACACATTATTTATTTAAATGAAAAAATATCATATAAGCTTTGTGCTACAATATGATTAAGGTGAAAAAACAACGTAAATAAAGCACAAATATTGGAGAAAATACAGTATATAGCTATTTTAAGGCTACAATGGAGCCTCTTCATCAGTGCAAAAAGCTCACCAACAAAAAAAAAGTTGCGAGAGAACTGACAACAACCAAGTGGACACCGGTATTTATGCCAAAGAGGGTCAACCAATAAGAATACAGGAACAAGACATGAAACAACCAATCAGCAAACAGCATGTACATTCCGGGCTCAAAGCAGAGGGAGCGACAACCAATCAGAAGTCAAGAGACAAAAAAGAGTGCGAGACACCGAAGAAACAGGAAAGACAATTATAGAAATTGCTTCCAAATATCAGGAAAAAATGGAGTGCTGGAAAAATCATTGACAAGAGAATGAGAATATTTCCAAATATAGTAAACTTCCCAGAAATCGAGGTCATAAACCGAAGAACATTTACAAATAATCTTTGCAGATGAAAAATCAAAACAGTGACTAGAAGTCCAACAAGGCTGAGCGATGGAAGAACGAGCAAGTTCTTTATGTTTAACATAGCTTTCGTGCTCTTTCAGACGGTGCTTGAGAGCACGTTTAGTCTGTCCAACGTAACCAAGTCCACACTTGCAGGAGATGCTATAAATACCCCAGTTGCTATGGCAATCAATGGGGACCTTTAAGTTTGTAAATTTTATCTTATTAACTGGAGAAAAAGCTATATCGAAACCAAATTTGTTCAAAATCTTTGCAACTTGATGACTAACTTTTGGATAATAAGGCAAAACAATAGTATACAAAGCATTAGAAGTAGAAACCTTTTCAGAATGAGAGGGCTTAATTAAGTTATTATAAATTGAATCAATGATGCTAGGAGAATAACCACGATCGAAAGCCACTGCTTTAAGATAAGAAAGCTCAGCATTTAAAGAATTGGAGGAAGAACAGATGTTCAAAGCACGAAACGCAAAAGCCTTGAATGAGGCCAACTTTTGGTTTGGAGGATGAGAAGAACATTTGTGAGGAGGAAGTGTAACAGCAAAAGGCTTATGAAACACCGAAGTCATAAATTCATCATTACTTTTAGTAATAAAGACGTCCAAAAATGAAAGAGAACTATCAGTTTTCATTTCAATAGTGAATTGGATGCAAGGATCAATAGAATTTAGAGTAGAAAGTAAAAGTTCATTATCAACATGGTTTTATCCAAGCAAAACAAAGCAATCGTCAACGTAACGAACATAGAACGTAAACGTTATGGTTTCAAAAAGTTTAGTCTCAAAATAGTGCATATAAATGTCACTTAAAATAGGACTCAAAGGATTACCCATTGCTAAACCTTCAGACATGCGAAAGTAAGTACCATTGAACACAAAAGTATTTTGCCCAAGACAAACAATATATATGATATTTGGAAGCAATTTCTATAATTGCCTTTCCTGTTACTTCGGTGTCTCGCACTCTTTTTTGTCTCCTGGCTTCTGATTGGTTGTCGCTCCCTCTGCTTTGAGCCCGGAGTGTACATGCTGTTTGCTGATTGGTTGTTTGATGTCTTGTTCCTGTATTCTTATTGGTTGACCCTCTTTGGTATAAATACCGGTGTCCACTTGGTTGTTGTCAGTTCTCTCGCAATTTTTTTTTTTGTTGGTGAGTTTTTTGCACTGATGAAGAGGCTCCATTGTAGCCTTGAAATAGCTATATGCTGTATTTTCTCCAATATTTGTGCTTTATTTACGCTGTTTTTTCACCTTAATCACATTATTTTTTTATTTATTTATTTTATAACTTCTAAATCATTCGAACACAGTTAAATGCACGTTCACGGTATTATTTGGTACATAAAATCGCTATTTAAGGTTCAGTACGAAAAATTTCTGTCTTGAATTGCATGAAAGCAACATCAATTTGTTTTTACTGTAAGAAGATATTAAAAGGAAGTATCTGAGAAGAGTGATAATTATTTCTGTAGCCTTCCCTTTGCCACCAAGTTAGATTGGCCCAAACCAGGCCCGTCATCTGGGTGATCAGCGGAGTGGGATTCAATTACCCCCCCCCCCCCCACCGCCACACACACTAAATTTTAAAAACATAATGTTAATATAATTATGTAATACATAATTATGTATTTTTGTATATTGTTGCTTTTCCCTATAAAAAATATATTGAATAAAAACTCCTTAACCTCCACCCCAACCCCTCCGAAAATATTCGAACTAACGGGTTTGACTCCAATTGTAGTTAATAATAAAATAACCGCCAATTTGTAGATGTTGATAAATTAAATTTGTGTAAAATGTGTTTTCCGATAGGCTAGGCATCTGGATGCAAATTCATGTACAAAACTTGTTTAGTCATTCTTTTTTGAGCATTCACGATTGCTTATTGCTTTCATTTGACCGTCCTTGATGTCCGGTTCTTTTTTCAGAATGGACCAGGGGCCTCTGCAGCACCACCGGAGGACGGAGCTGCTCCTCTGGTCCTAGCCTCCACTAGCTGCACTGTCCACTGGAATCCCCTCTTCCTAGGCGGTGGCGTCCATGTCCTGCATACACACACTCCTACATGCACACACGTCTACACACAAACAAGTCCTTACACACATACACACATGTAACCGCCCAGAAGGAGGGGCAGGCTTGGGAGGACATGAGCCGTTTCTAGAAACAACAGCCTCCAATGAGTAGGGTCCTGTCGCATTTCGTGATTGCGAAAAACATAATTCGAATTCAAAGTGTCAGAATTCAAATTAGATACACACACACACACACACACACACATATATATATATATATATATATATATATATATATATATATATATATATATATATATATATATATATTTCAGTTTCATGAAATCAATCTAACAAATGTGGACAGAGTATGAGAAGGAAGGGGGGGGGGGGAGGATGGATAATTACCAAAGATTTGGTCCAGATAATGAATATGTAATATGAAAGTTTGCACTAAATGGAAGAGAAAAAAGCAATAATTACACTGTGCGGCAAAAAAAACCTTCAAAGTGCTTCTGACATAATTCTTGCTGATTCTTATGCAAAATCCCCCCCACCCCGAGTCTAAATATGACCACCGTTTTCTCCCTACATGTCTCACTTTTTGGAAAAGTCGCCTCCCACCCCATTTCATTGTTTTCAGTTTTCGATAGTTTCATATTTCATTTATATTTATATTTATTTATTTATTCATTTATTTGGAAAAGAAGGACGCATTATATGAGCCATTAAAACTCTTCTGAGGGGTTGTAGAGATGCAAAGTTCAAAAGCAAGAACATTTGCAGCAATTTGGGAGACTCTAGGGTCTATCCACCTCTTTAATTTTTAAAAAATCACCAAAACCTATTTTTTTTTCCTATGGGTTTGTTTTACAATTTTTTCACTTATTTTTCGGCATAATAACAGAGTATCGCGCTCACTCCTATGAGCCCCCATGTCCGAAAAATATTTCACGCTGTGAAAAAAAAATATATTGGAAGAATGGCATTTTGCATAGCCAAAGACACATCTCAGATTTTCAGTAAAAAATCTTCCCGCATTATTTAACTTGCATTCTCAAACATAACTACGATTGAAAATGAAATTATGCATGCTTATAAAGTAGCTTTAATCGATTTCGTTACCTCAGAGCAACTGTAAGATAGTTTAGTGTTATTTCTGGGATAAGTTGTTGTCTGTTGCTCTTCTCAGCAAACTAGCTGATATAGGGATAGGAGGGAAAACTTTACTTTGGGTTAGAAATTGGCTCACTGGAAGGAAAT
The DNA here is from genome assembly GCF_026930045.1 of Uloborus diversus. Classification (NCBI taxonomy): domain Eukaryota; kingdom Metazoa; phylum Arthropoda; class Arachnida; order Araneae; family Uloboridae; genus Uloborus; species Uloborus diversus. Next base: position 64,599,565 of record NC_072731.1, on the reverse strand, counting down.
AAAGAGTAGTTGTGAGGGGAAATCTTTCTAAATGGAGTGATGTTTTAAGCGGGGTTTCTCAGGGATCAGTTTCAGGGCCTCTTTTGTTTATTATTTTTATGAATGACATCAATGAAAATATTTCTGGAAGCATAAAGTGTTTTGCTGATGATGTAAAAGTTATGGGGATTGTTGAAAATGAAGAACAAGTAAAACAGCTTCAAGAGGATTTAGATCATATTACTAAATAATCCTTACTGGGCGGATAAATGGGATATGGCAGTTAATGTAGGGAAATGTAAAGTGCTACACTTAGGTCATGGAAATAAGCGTACGAGTTACAGTTTATAGGGTTCAGTCATTAGTCAGGCAGAAAATGTTATGGATCTGGGTATAATAATAAATTAAGACTTCAAGTTTAGTCAACAGTGCAGCATTGCAAGTAACAAAGACAACAGAATGCTTGGGTTTATCAATAAGATCTATTTCAAACAAATCTAAGAAGGTTCTTCTGCCTTTATATAGGAGTTTAGTAAGACTTCATTAGCAGTATGCTGTTCAGTTTTGGTCGCCTTATCTGAAGAAAGATATTTCTGTATTGGAAAGGGTTCAAAGAAGGGTAACTAGACTAGTAAGGGGACTTTCAAATTTAGAATATGATACCAGACTTAATAGGCTTAATATGTATAGCTTGGAGGAAAGGAGAGTCAGAGGGGACATGATTCAGTTATTTAAATTTATCAAAATGAAAGATGTTAATGGATTAAATTTTTGCAACGAAAGCAGGACAACGGGTCATTGTTTTAAGCTATTTAAATCTCAGGCTAACTTAGAAGTCAGGAAAAACTACTACTTTAGTAGGATGGTGGGCACTTGGAACAGCTTACCGGAAGAGGCGGCAATGAGCAGAGGGGTAGATAGCTTTAAGAGGGCCATTGATCTTCATTGGGGACTGGTAAACTGACTAGGATCAGCCTAGCTGTACCCAGAGCCTATTGCTGGTCATCACATTTGTGTTTGTATTAGTTGGGACTGTTGCTCTGAGGCGACGATGTAGTTATACTTCTGGGAATGCTCCAGGTCCATTGTTTATCATTTCTTGCTGTAGTGAAAAATACTGCGGGGAATGCATCCTCAGAAATATAAATATTCATTAATGCTACACTATAAGCATACTTATGATCATTTTTATCTTAATTACACCTATGAATTATAATAAATTATACGAAAGGTGTGTGTGTGTGTGTGAGTGTTTTTCTTTTTTTTTTTTTTTCTTTTTAAACGAAGTGACCAAGTTTTTTTTCCCCGCCAAGTATGTGGCTCATTGGAGTGAATCCTATACTCTAGTTTTATGCCGGAAAATAAAGTGAAAAAATTGAAATAAACCTCATGAAGAAAAAAAAGATCGGTTTTGGTGATTTTTAAGTATTTAAGGGGGGATAGGCATTCTCCCTTAAACACTTAAAAATCACCAAAACTGATGAGTCTCCCAAATTACTCCAAACGTTCATGTTTTTAAACTATGCAACTTTCTAGCTCCCCAGAAGAGTGTTACAGGGCTAATAACGCTCCGTTCCTCTCCAAATAAAATAAATGGCTACGAAACTGTCGAAAATTGATGAAAAAAATTGTGGGCGTCATTTCCGAAAATTGGAACATGTAGGGGTCATATTTTGATTCTTGGGGTCTTTTCACATAAAAATCAGCAAGAATTATGTCTGGAGCATTTTTTGGTCTCACAGTGTTATTTGAGGCGTTAAGTATCAAAACCAGTACAATGCAGTTTTTAAGTTTTTGCAGGAGAAACAAAAATTATTCAGGGATTGACCCCCTTTTTCCGACAGCAGATTTTAACCAAATTGGTCTGGAGGAGGTTCAAATCCCTTTGTGAAATGATAGTATCCACCAAGAAGTATTAAATTATGATATGAAAACACTTCTGAAAATTCAGATTTATCTCGTGTTGAAACGCCTGATTCAATAGAATTTTTTTCTCACTGAATATAACATCTTAGGAACATCAGTCACTCCATTGATACATATCAAGTTGACTGAATGATTTTTATTTGTGTTTGAAGCATTTCTGACACTTTTTATACATTACCATTAAATGCCTCCAACAATTTTTACTTCGTTCGGAGAAGTATTTTGCTTTTCGTCACTCGTGGAAATTAGATGGCTTAGACGGGCGAATAAGCGGATGAGGATGAACAGCAATTATCGCCCCTTTCCCTTTATCTTGCCTCAACCTCACGAAACGTCAGCATTCTTGAGTTGTTATTGATTTGTTGGAGATATCAAGTCTAATATTGGGGTCAGTTTCTAGTAAATGCATCCAACAAAAGAGGGCAGCACTAGCGATAACCCATGTGCTTCACAGTACTTCACAAGCAATAAATCGAAGAATAACAGAAAGTAGATTATTATGGTTTTTTTCCAGGGCCGTCGCCAGGGGGGGGGGGCTGCTACCCCCCTCCCCCCATTTTTTCAGAAGTGGGGTCGTCAATTTCCTTTTAGCGATGCAATAAACGAAGACAAAGGGAAGCTCTTCGTTGTTTTAAAAAATTAAAATAGTAAATTTAAATGAACAATTGAAATAATCGTGACAAAAAGTATTTTTTCTGTAAAATTTGAATGAAAATGTAATCTTAAAATACAACTTAGGAACATCCATGATTCTCTTTTATTATGATTATCGAAGTTATTAGGGCCGCGGAAATGTGCGCTTCAAACATTTTTCAACAAAAAAAAAAAAAAAGTAAATATTGCACTATTCACTAGGCCGCATAGTAGGTATGTCTGTCTAGTCTGAAACTATGGGCCCGGCTCAAATTAAAGTATTGTACATAAAGTAAAATTAGCGTAATGGGAGGGAGGAACGGCGACAAAACTTGCACGCCTTGTCTCTCGGCGGCCCTGGTTATACAAAACTATGTTTCATGGTTCTTCAATTAAAAAAAAAAAGATAAATTAATAGGATGGCTTCATAGGCAGGGTCGGACTGGGAATAACATTCGGTTCAGGCATCCAGAGAAGACCGGCGCTTCTCCAATTGCCAAAAAAACTTCACATTCATTATTAATTAAACATTTAATTAATTTTCAAAAACATAAATTATAAAATTATTTTATAATTAAATTTAAACTGAATAACTAATCAATTAATTAACAGCGTTTTATTAAAAAAAAGAGCAAGTAATAATTTTTTGAAATCGTTGTGGCAGCAGGATGTGTTCGAGATACATTTAGTACAATGGCGCAACCAGAAATGAGTTTTTTTTTTTGCTGGGGAGAGGGGGAGGTGCACATTGAAAAAAATCTGATTTGTAAATCTTTTTTTATCCAACAAAAGTGGGGAGGGGGCAGGGCCGCGTCGTTTCTATGCGACGCACGACCAGAGCCAAAAGGGCACCGAGCTCTACTGATCAAAAATATGCTTCAAATGGGGGGGGGGGGGGGGACTCTTACCTGAAAAGTAAAATTGAATTCTTCATTATATCTAATGGCGGTGGACCGGTGAAATTATACTGCTCTTTGAAACAATTAATCCGTCTCGCTGAGAATCATAAAGGAAAAATTATTGGCTGTGTCTAAAGTGACTTTAATGATGCATTAATTAAAGTACATAGCATTTTATTTCTTAATGTGGAGCCGTGAATACTATTTAGGTATGTCTATAATGCAGAAGGTTGAGCATACGAAGCGCGAGAGATTTGCCCCATTTTATTCCCCATTTTGGTTCTTGTATATTATTATTTCTGCAATTAAAGTTTTTCTGTGATTTTTTTACTCGTTGTAATTCTACTGCTTCGTGTTATCATACATAAAAAAAATACAGTAAGCACATTTATTTGCATATTATTACGATGTGCGTAATATTTATTGTAGACAAGTAGACTATAATTTAGGTTACCGTAAAATGGTCCAACTATGGGCCAATTTTCGATGTTTTCAATGAAAATTCGGTGTATATCTTTGATTTAGAAATTTGAGGACTTTAGCAATGGTAGCTATACATCTCGTCTTTCGAATGAAATGTTTAAAAAAAATCTAAGTTGGAAAGAAGAGGAAGAGGAATTTTTTCCAGGTGGCCCATAGTTGTACCCCTACTGGGTACAACTATGGGCCACCTCATATTAACCTAGAAAACACAGTGAAAACTTGATCTGGCCTATTGTTGTCTGAGACTACATGTTGTCCTCTGCTTGAAACTGTATAAAGAATTTTTTTATTCCATTATTTACCTTTTTTTTTTCATTTTTTTAAGACTTAATCATCACTTGTCGTTTTGAGTGATTAATAAAGTTCAACCTGATAAACGTAGATAACGTTCTTTATTATCCGCCTAGGTTTTGAATGGAAACACTTGAAAACTAGAAAAATCTCATCAACTAAAGGCTAGGTACCTATACATAGGTCTCAGAAAATACGTAGGTCTGACAAATTTTAATTGAGATCAAAAAAAAAAAAAAAATTGAAAACTAAAATGCGAAATCACATTTCTTATTCCAAATCTCATCAAAATAAATATTTTTTAAAATTAGCTCAGTTTGTATTTAGTCCGGCGTTCAGTCAGCACCTTCATCAAAAACTCCTAGTACGGGCGATAGGGAGACTCCAAGCCTTCTTCTTTCTTTTCTTGCCATTATTTACAATAAATAAAACAAAATGTGACGAAAGCATCTCCACAGAGAATAAAATGAAGTTCTAAGGCACTAAAAACCGTGAAAAATAGGTGGCCCATTGTTGTACATTAACATTCCCATTTTCGATAAATGTTGAGAGCTTGTGAAAATACAAAACATTTTAAGTCAAAAAGAGCGGCTTAATTCATAACTGACAAATTAGTAAAGCAAATCTGAACTTACCAGATCTCGGGAAACAGTTTTAGTGGTCTGCCCAAAGGAAACTTTTGGCTCTTCCACGAGTGAGTCGAATCACGCACTAAGAACGACTAAATTATCTGAGGCATACAAAAACAATGGCAATCTCTGATGAAGCGTCTTTAACTACCTAAATGGTTGCACTACACCTGGTGATTTTTTCGGAGCTCATAAGTTCGAAAAATAGGCCACTAGAGAGCAAAATCATCGCCATGGCAGCAGTGGCCCATTGTTGCCCCCCTTAGAACAAAGATGTACCGTTTTACGGTAACTTTTAGTTCCGAAAAGTAACGACTTGACCATAATTACTCGATTTTCCTCCCCCTCCTTTTTTTTGACTATTTGTGCATTAAATTTAAAAAAAAAGCTTTGGAGAGACTATGTATTCGTTTCAGATATTAAATGCAATGCATTTTGTATCGGTTCCGTATTTTAGAACTTTTGATTTTACTGGAAATGATTTCAGTTTCAGATTTTAAGGGGGAATATCCTCTACTTCAGTTTAGAAATCTGTTCAGTACTCTGTTGTCATGTTTTGACAGGCATAAAACTTTGAATAATTATTTATCAATTAGAGATTAGCGAAATATTTAGAGTGGCGTTAACTTTGATGTTTAAAATATTTTCTTTTACCAAAAGCGCATTAGCATTTCAAAGGCAGAGTTTGTCAAACCGGGCCCAGCCCGAAAACACCCGCCCGTTTTTTTGGGTAGGTATATTTTAAAAAAAACCCATTATCTCGGTAAAGAGGGTTGTTCAGTTTTCTTCATTTTGAAACACATTACTGCAGAAACAAACCAAACATTGATCAATACAAAGTCCCTTATTTCAATCAAATGCTAAGAGTTTTTAAAACATTGTTGGGGTAAAATGCTTTGATTAACTGAAACTGGCCATCTCTTTTTTGACAGCAGCTCAATGCAAGGTTGCTAAGAGAAAAAGTCAGATTTCAAAAGTCAGTATCGATCGCCCCTCCCTTATATCCGCCCTTACTCGAAGTAACTTCGAGATATGAAATAAAAACTTAAACTGTGTTACAAAATTAAAAATTTATAGATTGTTTTTCTTTTAATAAATTAAATGCCACGCGCATTTTTTCCATATTACATTTTTTTACAAAACCTCCTCTCAGGTGTTAACTATATTTTGCTCGAACGTTACTGCAAAAAGGTTCTCAAAAGACACTTTCACGACGGCGCAGATCAGGCTTGGTTCGGGCCTGGGGGGAGGGGGTTCTCCCTCATAAAATTTTTAAATTTGTAGTCTTAAAAACGCAATTTTAGACTTTCTTTGCTGACATTAGGGGGCGGGGCATAGCGATCTCAGCGGAAATTTCTACACATTGAAGCCTTAAAAACGCGATTATGCGCCATATTATTGACGTTTGGGTAAGTGATGGAACTCAGGGACTGTCCCGAACGATTTCGTTTTACTAGATCGAAACCAATTCCTCCCCCCCCCGCAAGTTTTCGAAATTGAAGATTAAAAAACTAAATTGTAGACACTCTTTGAAGCTTTAACCAGAAGAAGGTTCTATGGTGCTCTGCATTGGAAAAAATTTCAAAATTTTGGTCCTAAAAACTAAAGCAATGATTTATGTTCAGGAGCTATTCTACTTCATTTTTTTGTTCGTATGGTTTAAAAACCTAATTGTGTATGATATTAGAGAAAGGCGGTATAGGTACCATTGCGGTAATATTTTCTGAAATTCAAGTCTTAAAATCGCTATGTTAAGAGGTTATATTTTGTAATATTAGTAGGGCCAGTAATTTTCGAAGATTAAAGCTCCGGAAACGCAATTTTAAGCAATTTTCGATGGCGCTGAGTATTTGGGGGCTTCACCTGGAAATTTTGCAAAATCTTAGGTTTGGAAACGAAATTTCAGATTAGTCTCATGTTAGTCAGAAATTGATAATAAAATTATCTGGAATGGTTTTATTTCTTCTTTTTGTGTTATGTATGATTTTCGACACCCTATTAACTACTAACTACAAATATCTATACACCCTAATGTCAGGGGTCCGCCCTAAAAATTGGTCCATGAAAGGGGTCCGCTGGCTATAAAGTTTGAGAAGCCCTGGTGTAGAGCAAATAATGAGAAAAACTCCGTGTTACTACTCAGTTTCATTGCGGTTTATTGCTATTTCAAAGTAAAAATATAAGGAATGATAACATAGTAAAACGATCAGTAATAAATTCGTTCGTATAGAAATTAAGTTAAAAAGTAGCTTAATGTGTGAAAAATTGCCACATTTACTTACAATATTAATGATTTTTCGAAACTAAAGGGAAAGAAATGGGTCAGCACATTAAACAATAAGGAGCGATTTCAACAGTGTATTTTTTCTTGCAAGTTATTTAAAATTTCATCAAAATTCAGGTTTTCCATCGAAATTCGTTTTTTTTAATTTTACCAAAGATCGTCTACAAGGCGGTTTTAAGAATTCAAAGTCAAAATATTTCCGTAAGTGGCACACGAATTTTTTCCTCTTCTAACATCACCGAAGATCTTCTAAAACTGCGTTTTTAGAGCTACAATTTCGAACATTTCTGAAGCCTCCAAACGCCCTCTCTCTAATATAATCAGACAACAACTACTCTATTAAAATTTCAATCTAAAAAATTCTCAACCTTTTCTTCTCCTAACATTTCCAAAGTTTATCTAAAATGCATTTTTAAGGCTGCGAAATATGAAATTTCCCCGGATAGTTCCCCGGATTGGGAAACACCCGAACTTCCTATTTATGAGTGAATACTTTGATTTAGTTTTGACTAACGCTCACTCTTAACCATAAACTGAATGCTCCTCCTCTTCTATTTCTCTCTCTCTCTCTCTTTGTATATTATATGCACACATGTATCTATATTTAAAAAGACTAAGGGGCTGGCAATTCCATACTCTTTTTTTTTTTTTTTAATGACTTCGCGACGGCCGCGGCCCAAGCTCCTTGCTTCTGAACCTTTTGGCTGAGTTACTGTGTAGTTTGTTGGAAGATTTGGTCTAATTTTTCCCATAATGGGAATCGAGCTCGATCGAATGGGACAACTAGTTTAACACAAAAGTAACTTTGCTGAATAACTCATACTTCAACAGATTTTTTTTCTTTTTTAAAACCTGCAAATAAACATTATTCAGCTCAGGAAAATTATTTTAATTATTCTTTTCTGTTAGCGGAGCCTTATTAAAATGTAAAATGTTTAAAAAACAACTGATAGTATTAACTAGTTAGCATATTTTATTATTTAGTTTAACCACAAGACTCCTTATTTGATGCAGTTTGGCAATTTATCTCCCCCTTTTTTTACCTAGAGTTATGACATGAGTAAAGAATGTTCTTATAATGTGGAGGCATCCAATATACTACAACGTTAGAAATGAATACCAGCCAAAGAAAAGAAGAGAAATAAATAGCATGTTGCATGTTCAAGTGGCGTACCCAGAAATTAATTTTAGGGGCTTCAGCTCTGTCAACCAACCCCTGAGTACGCCACTGCACCCTACTGTGTAATAAATTATAAAGAGCAATGAATGTTTTTTGTCGAAGCGTTAGTGAAATGAACGGGCCGTTTTTACAACACCAACAAGAAAAATCCATCGCTAACAAATCTTAACAAAGCATTCTGTTAACAAGATAGTACAAAAAAATAATTATAATAAATAATTACAATAAATTAATTAATATATTTATACGGATATACCATTCCCCTTACTTACATTTCAAAGTACTTCCAAGCAATTGTTGTATAATAAATTCAAATACACTTCTTAAAAACCCATTTGGGAAAATTTTTAAGAAAGCAAATACTCACACATGGTCCTCGTCATTTGTGTCAAAGAGCTAAAATGAAACATTATTTTGTACGAACACTGGAAATTTCAAAACACAACGTCCTGCGGAAAGGTCCTAAGCAATAAGTTCAATAAAACTCTCTTGGAAATTTTCCGACATGGACAGGGCGGGCCCTCGAAGCACTTTTGGAAACAAAACCGCAGTTGGATTACTGTACATTGTCTTGGTACCATTGTACTACATCGTTATCAGCTAAAAAGCAGGGTCAGCTGCTGATGAACAAAAAACAGATGTGGCTCCTACTGCTCCGCCTCGTTTTTTTCTACAATGGTCATTAGGATATCAAAAAATAACTTTTTTTCCTTTCCGATATTTTCTATTGCAAGCAACAAAATCCTTCATTTCTCAACTGACAAAAATTAATACAATAAAATTTTCCATAAGAGAAAAAAAAAAAAAAGATGACGGTCGACCGACGCCTTTTTTAGCGGCTCACCGGGCATTTGCCCAAATGCTCGCATAGCCAGTCCGACCCTGTTCATAGGGGCCGCCGAAACATTCCCATATGTAATTTTTTGCTGAAAAATATCGTCCTGAACATCGTTTCTAAGTGGAAAAAAATGCATGTGCCACCGAAATATATTTGAGACAGAGAGAAGGGGAAAAAAAAGTTTAATGCTATGTTAGAGATTCAAGGTATTATGATGAAATACTTACCCCAGAAGTCCTAAATGTTTGCACGTAAAAATCGTCGGTAAATCAAAGCTTGATCAAAAGATGCAGGAGACACATTTAAAATAAAATGAAGTGAAACAAATAAGACCTAAGGTATCACAGAAAATTATCACATCCGTTCAAAATATTAAATGTTCTTTTTCTGGGGCCGCAGACACTTGTATTTCAAGAAAACAAAAATATTAGGCTGGAAATTGAGAACTTTACTATGGGAAATGTAATTAAATAATCGTGTTTGGTAAAGAAAAATTGGAAGAAAGTATTACCACAACATGTTTATCAATAATTAAAATTTGAAAAGAAGATAGGGACGTAGCCAAACTGAAGAGAGAATGGAGAACTCCAAATCCTTTTTTTTTTTTTTACATCCCCAAAGCTGGCCTGGAAGTGAGTTTTTAAAACTTCTCAAACCTCATCCCTTGCCCTTATGTTATTAAAGATGGCCTACACATTAGGACTGCACTTTCGAAAAACCATTAGAGTGCTCCCAACGTAACCCCCGAAAAACGCCCTCTCAATTAGTCATTCATCATCATTCAGGGTCGAATGGATTTCGTCTTTAGACTTTGATTTCAAAACTCCCTGAGGTCCCCCTAACCTGTCATTCTCCTAATATTACCAAAAATCCTCAAAAATTTCATTATTAAGGCTTCAATTCAGAAATTTTTTCGCGGGAGACCTTCCCTCCCCAAACCTCTACCCCTCTAACAGTATTGAAAATCGCCTACGATTGCGTCAATTGAATTTCAATTTCGAAAATTAACCAGATGAGGATTCCGAATCTCTCCCCCCATTAACATTACCAAAAATATCAAAAAACTGCGTTTTCTACACATCGAAAATTTTTCAAGAGAATGTCCCCCCCCCCTCCCTCTCCCTCTCTTGCCAACATCATCGTAAAACGTCTTAAATCTCGCTTTTAGTGCTTCAATCGGAAAACATTTCTGTGCGCGAGCCCCTTCAAAACTCCTCCCCCCCCTTTCATTGAAGTTTAGTTTAAATTACGTTTTCGGAGCTTTAATTTCAAAAAACTGAACTGCACTCAATTTTAACAAAAAAGCCTATAACAGCGTTTTTAAGGCTTCAATTTTAAAACATTTCGGAGGAATGGCCCTCGCATTCCTCTTCATCTTAATATCACCATAAATTGTCTAAAACTGCATTTTTTGACAACAATTTTCAAATTTTTTTCGGGGAGAGCCCCCGGGGTCTGTTTCTGTCACAATCAGAAATAATTCACAATTGCGGAGTTGAAGCTTTAAAACCTATCGGGGGTTGACCCCGAGTCTCCCTTAACATCACTATAGATCATCTAAAACCGTGTTTTTCAAATAATAATCTTGAAACTTTCCCGGGGAGAGCCCGCTGGACCCCCTCTCAGTACGTAATTAAATATAACGTACGATTTTGTTTCGGGAATTTAAATTTGGAGGGGGGGGGACTGGTTATTGGGAGAGGCTATAGGACCTCCTCTCCTTCTTCTCCCCAACTTAAAAAATAGTCCAAAACTGCGTTTTTGTATCTTCAATTTCGAAAAAATACCAGGAGGAAGTCCTCCGACATCCCTATTTCTGATTGAATATTATCCTTCGGTTTAAATTTTATTGCTAGTACTAAGGTCTAGTAATATGACTATCCCTGCTAAACCAGTAGCTAAATCTTCTCTCTCTGCATACTAAAATGTGCGTTTGGAACAATTAAGGGGCCGCCAAATGCGTCCTCCCTCCCAGTTTTTTGACCTAGCGACGGCCCTGTCCCCCCCCCCCCGCCCTCAAACACTCCGCTTAGTGAATTAAGAGTCAGAAATATATTTGAGTTTTAAAATACACGCAAAAATTCAAGCGATCTCGATGAAAAATTATTTAGAGTTACGCAGGTGCAGGCCTGGTTAACACATGGTCCAGATCCGTGGGTTATTTTCACCATAATTTTAGAAGCATCAAAATTGGGTAAATTTCCTTCTGTCCCCCCCCCCTCCTTTTTTTGTAACTCCCACCACGAATTTGAGGGGATTTTCTTGTGAGAGGGCCACTAAATTTCGCCAGGATCTGGGTATCACTCTGTCTTGATCGGGCCCTTGCATAGAAGGCTTGTGCACCAAAAAATTGAGAGGGGGGGTCAAAAGAAGTGTATGGGTTAAAGATCCCTGAGGCAGTTCTTTTTTTTTTTTTTTTGTAAAATTGGGCTAGATTACTCTGGTCTTTAATGTTGCTGATTTAAAAACTGTTGAATATGGCATGAAAAATCTACACTGATGGCACCCCAGGTTTGCCACCGCAGACTTTTATCTGGAACTTTTTGTTTTTCTTTCGTGAAATAAATAAATTCACCCGATAAAAAATCATTTTTCAATGAATCATTTATTTGTAACTCTGAAAAATAACTCTGGAAAGGCCCCTTTACTTTTGGAAGTAAGAGGGCAATAGCACCCCCCTCCTCTTGTCTCCCTCCCCGTACGAGCCACCTATAGGGCACCTATAGGTCCTTGGCTGTGACGCACAACCCAACTTGCAAAGTACATTTCATACACATGTTCTGGAGTTCCGTGCTTACTTATCAGCCAACAGGAGCCCATTTATCAAAGCATAACGATATGAGAGAGGTGCTTGATTCTACTTCACTCCGATGACTAGAACAACAGTGTCTCCCAGGAACCTAAAAGGAATCGCCCATAATGGGGAACGTCAACTACTCAAAGGGTCGATAAATACGTGAAGTGTGATGAGAATTCACCAGCAAATGAGCAGAATGATGAGAATATACCAGCAAATATCGAAATTGAAAACGTATACCAAACTAAGTGTTAATAAGAGTTCAGATACGGATTTATTTATCTGGTAGAAAGTCTCACGTCGAGGTATGACGAGTGAAATTGCTTCCGCATTTGAACGAAGCCATTGCCTGTTATGTGATATTTTAATAGTTGAAATTGTAACCCAAACTCCAGTGGATGAACCCTAAACTCCAGTTGGTAGCGTTCATTGTTGACCAGTTTTTGTTTCTTCATTCCCTTGAATGACACAGTCTTGCCAGTAAAACATTTAAGTGACCGGATCGAATTCAGCTTTGTCACAATAAAGCCTTTCTCTGCATGTTAAACATTACCAAACCATATTATCAAATTATCATGCCGTGGCGCGAGTTTCATTGTTGAAACACGCGGGTTACTCGATCATCGGCTATTATTTACATGAGGATTTATTTCTTTTTTAGTTTAGTTTCAAAGAGTCAGTGTTTTTTCTTCTCCGAATTCCAATTCCAAAACCTTGGTCATTGTTATTAATAAGCGTAAAAATTCAGTTTCACGGGTTTCTTCTAGTGAAACTCCGCTCTCCTTACAAGGGAGGGGATTGTCGCCCACCATAGTGCAATTTGTTTTTATTATTATTACTAGCTGACCCAGCGACGCGTTGCTGTGGCTCAGAAATTATTATAAATTGAATTCCTTTTTTCTCATTATTTTGAGGCAATCAAATTAATGTTTTAAATAACGCTGAAAATAGTGCAACCAATTTTAAATCATGTGGCAGTTAGAAGCACAGGGATGTAAGGTCCTAGGTAGGCTTTCATTGAAAAGTTTTTCTAAATCACGTTGTATAACTGTACCTAACAGGGCTACGACTATAGTGGAGAGGTTCACCTTCCATTTGTCCTGATTATCTCCAAAATTTTATTTTTGCCACTTGCATCCCTTTGCATCTCATTGCTTAATATGAGGTTGAGAATGGGTGTCTTTGTGTGAAATAAGTACTTATTAACTTTAGTGAGCACTCACTCATTGTTCTATAGTAAAAGCATTACTTACTATACTTATGCTTAGTAAATTGAATAAGTACGTACTTCAGCCAAACATGCACATAAATTTGAAAATGACAGGTAAACCAAGATATCGAACCATTAAAATTATGCATAAACAACTTAAACTCTTTTACATTTATTCATCTCAGATTTAAATACAGTTTAAAAGCAATGTCTTCCTCACAAAATATACAACACAAATTCAAAATGTATATTTTAAAAAAGCTTTTCTATATGATGTGAATAACACTAATTTTTAACTAATGTTTTTATTATTATAAATTATTAAAATTGGAAATTATCTTAGTACTAATTTGTGCACAATGTTCTTGGTTATCCTATCGTTTGCGAACACGGACAATAGATTTGATTGAATTTATACACGTGAGCAGGCCACATATAGTTGCCCATGGGAGAAATACGAAATGGAATTTGCAAGAGCAAACCGCAAATAGACATGTTTGGCCTTGAAATCTTTTTAATGTTTTTTGCGAAAGCTAAACAAATCGGAAATTGTAGCCTTTTTAATGGAATTGGAGATTTTGACGCTAATAATGGAATGAATTTAGCAGGATGGTTTCTCCTTTAAACTTTCCCGTCAAAATTGTTGCTTCAAGAACATCTCCGTTGATCCATTTGATAACTATAAGTGTACCGTTGCATAAGCTAGGGGAATTTAAATTACGGAGGAAAAGTATTGGCGAACCAATTTTCAGCAGGAGATAGTGTGGTAGCATTCCTGGTATATCCGGAGAGTTAAAAAATCAGTTAGAACGTTTACGACTTCGTTTTCTTGAACAACTGGATCAATTGATTTAAAAGACTTGACAACAACTATTGTATCTTAAAGTTTATTTCGCCTGCGTCAACATTTCTTGCTGCCAAAATAGCGCGAATACAAAGAAAATTATGATTTAAAAAAAAGGAAATTTATCCTAGAATACATTCTCAACTAGTTCACTTTTCGTCTAAACGGCAGAGCAGAAATTGTCTGGCAATTTGATGTATTGTGTATTTTAATACAGTTCAATTCCACCGTTTCAAATATCCAGCAATTACTTGTGTGAATGGATCATTTTGCATTTGTGCTCTCATGCTCATGGTCAATCGCAGTAACTTGATATTTTATTATTATTTTAAACTGCATTGATTTTATGGGAATAACTGGTAATGTCTGCTGGAAGTCTCCAGACAGCGATAAGACAGAACTATTGAGAAGTGTATGCTTGCCTTTCTTATCTTGCATACTCCTATAATGTGCTTCGAGTGAATGCTTTTGCTCATGGGTCATAATACACTTATCCAAAATTTATATTGCACTCTTTTGCAACAATACAGCCATTTTGCGTTTGTTTGTTTGTCTCTTTGTTTTATGTAATGTCACACATTGCGTTTGGTTTGTTATGAATGTCTAATAGGCAACTTTAAAGATGAATGTGATGTTCGTCCTCCATCTAAAAAAGTAACAGCGATGCCTGACGATTCAATTGCCACTGCGATTTTCAGTTGCGACCGTGTCTTTGCAAGAATTAATGATATTAAAAATGTCTTTAAAAAGAAAAAATGTTTTCCGGTGAAATTCAGTAACCTTCCAGAAATTATCCTGAAATCTTTTTGAAGAATTCGTAGCCTTCTTGGTTAAAGCCAGTCATGCCTCTGGCATATTCAGAGAAGATTAACGAAGGTTTAATATAATAGCTTGGGACCTTCCTGTTTTTCCAAGTAAGCTACCACAGCATAAATGCAATTATTGCTAAAGCTAAGACAGAGTACCAAGCAAATAGTTTGAATCGAACTCGTCTGCGATTCGTGCATACAGAAGGTTTTATGCTCTCGATGGACGCTTAGGCAAAATGGATGGGCCGTAATCGATTAGAAACGGATACACTTATTAAATACTCATAGTTAATCTTCATACTGGTGGCAAAATATTTATCACAACAGTTTAAAGTCTGCATTTGTGCAATTTGCAGCAATTCAGGAAACTTTTTGACATATATAGGTACTTGATTTCCTCAGGAAGTGAATAAAAACCTGTAAAATCCCGAAACGTTCCGCGGAAATAATCAGTATCATTTCGATTTTTTTTAGTGTAGGCATCAAACAATGTCAGAGCTGTATCGATTAATTAACTTACGCCGCCATCTATTAGGAATTTATGGAACTAAAAAATCAATACTCACTAACATTGTATAATTAACATTTAATTTTCTATAACAAATGATAAAAAGTATCCTATCTTTTAAGTTGTGTCAAATTACAGATAGTTGTGAAATTTGATCAAAATCGGTTCAGTAGTTTCGAAGTTTACCCCGAACCAACATTGTGACACTAGATTTATATATATATATATATTTCATTAAAAATATGGCCACTTCCATTGCAATAAGTTGAAATTAAAAATTCTTTTTACTCCGTCCTACGCAAAAACTACATACTTAAGTCACATAAATTTAGATTTGTATTAAGAAGTCCAAACATTTAAGCCACTTTGTCATGAAGCAAAAAATAATACAAACATTAGGGGGGGAAAAACAGTATGTTTTTTTTTTTCTGTTTTGTTTTTGTTATTTGTATTCTTAACAATGAAATGCAGAGAAAAAAAATGTCAGTTTAAATGAAAATAATTTAACTGTAATCTTTACTAATTACACTAATTTTTTACACGGTCAAAAAATTAGAATAATCTATTCATTCAATGTGAATTTAAAAAAATTAGCGAAAATATTTACATACCTGTTAACCGAAAGTTTGTCACAAGTATGGAGATTGGCGCTCGAATAATTTTACGCCCTTTTAAAGGCTTTTTATTGCTCAAAATGAATCGTCAAGGTGATAAATAGCAGAAAAAAATGAAGTTAAATATTGTATAATTTTTTAAAGTAAAAAAAAATTAAAAACTATCCAACTCAATTAAAGTGAACGTTTTTCAATTTACGGTATGTAAGATTTTAAAGGAATATAGAAGAACTGGCCAACTAAAACGTAACCAAAGTAAACGAGGTAGAAAAATTGTAAATACTGGTAGAGATGAACCCAAATTAAAGTAAATCGTACAAAATATTCGTTGAAAAATGGTTCTTACGTCCATAAGTGTTGGGAAGAATCGATAGTTATCGTGTCCACGCCAACTACACTTAGACGGTTGCATCAATTACAGTTTCAATTGCGGATCTACGAAGTAAGACAAATAACAAACATGAAGAAAAAACGTGCATGACTTTCCTGGAGCAAAGAGAAGCTCATACAGGGGCAACAAGTTTGGAAAAGTATTATATTCAGTATGAATCTTTTTTTTTTTTAACATCTGAGTTATTCCATATAAAATCAACGAATTTTCAGAAACCTCCGTGCCGCACCATTTCAGATTTTGATGAAATTTGGTTGGTAATATGTACTAACATCATGTACTCCAAAACAGCTTGTTTTATTTCTTGAAAAAATTTTTTTCCTGAGATATAGCCCTTTCGTTGCTCCGCGGATGCGTAAAATTTGCTTTTTTTGACCTTTCTTCTGGGAGCTGTAGTGGATTTATTTATATTAGTCGAAAGATCAAATACGGCTTATTGTAAAGCTAAAAGAATGAACTTTTGTTTGTGCATAATAAAAAACTATTTAAGTTAAACCTAACTAGAAAAATTTCAAGGTCAAAACGTGGTAAAAAACTGCTGTTTTGGTTATTTTGGGCATGAAAATAACAACGAAGGACTTTCAGTAATAGGCTAATTTTTTTTTCTGTTGCACTTAGGTATACATACTAGAAGCAGAAGAAAAATTAAGCTACTACTGATAGTCCTTCATTATGAAAAAATTGCTTAAACTTGAGAAAAAATGAAAAATGTACTTTTTCACCCTCCAAAAAAGCCCGGTAGGTAAGGGAATAAAAATCTAAAAATACTATAGCAAGAAGCCGTCACATTGCCCTTTAAAACAAAACAAAAACTGTCTTGTTATTCCAAGGCGTAGAGGAGATATAAGCGTTTCAAAACTGAAACATTTAGTTTTTTTTTTTTTTTTTTTTGCACAAGTTGGAGTATTATGAGTATTAAATGAATCTGCTTTGTGAAATTTGTTAATTTTTCGATATAATTAGTCACAAAACCGATTTAAATTAAATCTAATAACCACTTAAAATTATGTTCTATTTGGTATTTATAGCACAAATGGTTTTATTGTAAAGTGTAAATATTTTTTTTTTTAATTTTGGATTTTAGTCAACGATAATTACCAATGTGGCAATGCAAATGACGAATTAGTTTTCCAAACGACATAGAATTTAATTTGCAGATAATGTAAGTTTCTCATAAACAACTCAGCTTCAGCTTTTTCTCTCAAGTCTTTTATTTGATTTGACAATGCAGCGCTCTTAGAACGAAACCTTTGTTACAAAGGGTAAGTTGTATGATGGAGGACTCTTGTTCTATTGGAAAATTTCCAAAAGAGATATGTCATAAATTAATTTACCCTAAACATTCAGAATTACATTCAGTCATTGAATTCGCAGATGAAGATATAAAATTATTTTCAATTAGTGCGGTGATATAGAGAATGTTTGTACTTTTCAGAGGGAAAAGTTTTTGAACAGATACTTTTATATTTATGGAAAATCTTGCTCCGACCCCTACAATATTCACTCTAAATCTATTAAAAATCCCTAAGACAAATATCAATTGAACTTTCAATGTGCAATTCTAATCTGAAATTAATTCCAGGAAAAGCGTTATGTTCAAGATGTTTGGACAAAATTAGAACCTCTAAACGAGACACAGATAGTGACATTGAAAATGAGTGCTTAGGCACTTTTGAACCGAAACCTGCTCTCATCAAAGAAGTAAACAAAGCTTGCATAGCCCTTAACATTTCTCCAGTAAATGCACAGAAGCTTTCAGCTGAAGAAAGGGATTCAATTTTAAAGAAGAAAGTTAGTAAAATAGCTAAATCTGCAGCTGAAAAACTAAGTAAAGCCTTTGGTTTGAACATTTCTGCTGACAATGAGAATTTCTCACAAAACTTGCATTGTAATTTAGGTAATGAGTATGAACAACTAATGCACAAGCTCAAAGAAAAAATGAAAGTTGCATTTTATACACAAGAAAAAGTAAATATTTTAAGTTTAGTTCCTAGTAGTTGGAGCATTGATAAAATCCAGAGGGAATTTAACGTCAGTCAGTACCTTGCTCGACAATCCAAATATTTAGTACAAAAAGACGGTATTCTGCCAGAAATTCGAAAGAATAAAACCAGGAATAAGCTTGATGAAACTCAATCAAAACTGTACATCAATTTTACGAAAATGAGGAGAACAGTAGAATTCTGGCCGGACAAAGAGACTGCATATCAGTCAGAAAACATGACGGAGAAAAAGTTAATGTCCAAAAAAGGTTAATTTTATGCAACCTTTAAGAACTTTACAGAGCTTTCAAAGAAAAATATCCCCTTATAAAGATAGGGTTTTCAAAATTTGCAGATCTGAGACCTAAATTCTGTATTCTAGCCGGAGCATCTGGAACTCATACTGTATGGTATGCATCATCCACCAGAACGTAAAACTAATGCTCTCGGCCTTGAAATCAGACATAGACTACAAGTATCTCCTCACTTGTATGGTCTGCAACACAGATAGAGATTCTTGTATTCTTGTAAAGTGTAGTGAATGTGCAGGAACTGATAAGCTGCGGGAAATACTTGAAGAAGGATAGAAAGATTTTGAAAATGATGAAACAGAGATAAAATTTTCACAATGGGTATCTACGGACTGCTGCGAGCTGTCAACCAGTCTTCTTCCTTTTGCAGAATATTTGGAGAAGTTACATGAAATGTTAGAGAAACTTAAAGTTCATCATTTCATAACAAAAAAAACAAACAGAATTCATGAATTTAAAGAAGAAAGATCTGCAAGAGAAAGAATGCATTTATTAATGGGAGAATTTTCTGAAAATTTTTCTTTCATTATACAAGATGAAGTACAAGCATATCATTGGTCAAGCAACCAAACAACAGTTCATCCCTTTATGTTATACTTAAAAGAAAATGAAGAGTTGAAAAACCGTTGCTTTTGCGTAATTAGTGACTCATTAGAACATAGCACTGTAGCTTTTCACGCTTTCCAGAAATTAGTAATTGAAAATTTAAAAGCATACTTTCCTGATCTGAAGAGAAGAATTTATTTTTCTGATGGGTCAGCTGCCCAGCACAAGAACAAGAAAAATTTCATAAACTTGTGTTACCACCAGCAGGATATTGGAATGAAATCTGAGTGGCATTTTTTGGCCACATGCCATGGAAAGGGACCATGTGACTGTATTGGTGGGGCTGTTAAAAGGATTGTGAAGAAAAGCTAGTCTTCAAAGAACATTAGAAATCCAAATTAAAAATCCGCTTGATATGTTTGAGTATTGCTCAAAAAATATCTAAAACCATTGAATTTGTATTTTGCCCAAAGCAAAATATTGAAGACACTAAACATCAATTGCAGGCAAGGTTCGAACTTGCAATTCCTGTCCCACAAACAAGAACTTTGCAGTTTTGTTCCTGTCAGCTTCGGGATTTTTCATGTCCGTTTGCCATCTCTGTTAGAAGAATTCAAGGCTGTTACTGTCAACAAAAAAATTCCAGTAAAACGCTAGACACAAAACTATAAACACGAAGTAAAAACTAAAAGCAATTTTTGTGTAAAATTATATTGTGTAAGAATATTTACTTAAACCTGAACGTCATTTATTGTACATAATTTTATTTCACTATATTTCAGTTAAATTTATCTCAAATGTGTTTCATTTGGTAACCAGCATGTTTTTTTTTTTTTTAAACATTGTATCAAATAGCATGCAGACGGTCGTTTTGTATTATTTAAAAGCTTATATCTGCTTTTCACCAAGAAATATAAGGATAGTTTCTGTTTTATTTTAAAGGACAATGTAAAAACTTAGCGATGTAAAATTTTATCAAGTGGTTATTTGATTTATCTCAATTATGTTTTGTGTCTAATTCCATAGTTTTTTACTGTAGCAGTTTATTGGAAAATGTCGTCTGCTAGCTGAGGGCAATTTTTTTTTAAATAAACAAATTTCACAAAGAGATTCATTTAACGCTCATAATATTCCAACTTGTGCAAAAAAAAAAAAAAAAAAAAACTAAATGTTTTAGTTTTGAAACGCTTATATCTCCTCTACGCCTTGGAATAACAAGACAGTTTTTGTTTTGTTTTAAAGGGCAATGTAACGGTTTCTTACCATAGCATTTTTAGATTTTTATCCCCTTACCTACCGGGCTTTTTTGAGCGGTGAAAAAGTACATTTTTCATTTTTTCTCAAGTTTAAGCAATTTTTTCATAATGAAGGACTATCAGTAGTAGCTTAATTTTTCTTCTGCTTTTAGTATGTATACCTAAGTGCAACAGAAAAAAAAATTAGCCTGTTACTGAAAGTCCTTTGTTGTTATTTTCATTCCCAAAATAACCAAAACAACAGTTTTTTAACCACGCTTTGACCTTGAAATTTTTCTAGTTAGGTTTAACTTAAATAGTTTTTAATTATGCACAAACAAAAGTTCATTCTTTTAGCTTTACAATAAGCCGTATTTGATCTTTCGACTAATATAAATAAATCCACTACAGCTCCCAGAAGAAAGGTCAAAAAAGGCAAATTTTACGCATCCGTGGAACAAACAAAGGGCTATATCTCAGAGAAATTTTTTTTTCAAGAAATAAAACAAGCTGTTTTGGAGTACATGATGTTGGTACATATTACCAACCAAATTTCATCAAAATCAAAAATGGTGCGGCACGGCCCATTTGTTGATTTTATATGGAATGACCCATCTATCAAACAGAAAAAAGTAATCGGGTTTTGCGTTTAAAAAGTAAAGTGCACGATAAATCTTGTGTAAGACGTTTTCTCCAATTGACACATCCTTTTTGGCTTGTGGGTGCATGAGGGCTGCTGGAATTGGGTAATTGTATGTGTCTTAAAATAAACTATGCTTAACTTCAGCTGTTCATCAATAATACTGCATGATACTTCATCTGCGGCACAGCAGTAACACATTTAGTGACACATTTTGTCTTTCAACAAAATTCGACTCCGTGTCATGTCTCTAAATCGACTCATAGATTTTAAACAGAAAGAAGAATTTCGGTATCAAACTGGTCAAGCAAATCTACCAATCTCAATACGATCAAGAATTTGAGGTACCGTCAAATCTAAAGACAGCGAGTTCAAGACCTGGGGCCCGCCAACAAAATTGAGCTCGTTGGCGCATTTAAGAAGGTATGGAAACAGTGATAAATGTTAACAGGTGGTAGAATTCTTGTGTGAAAGGATTAAATCTTGGAATCCAGCGAAACAAATGCATTCTAGTCTTGATGGTGTTTCTTTTGAAACTGTGTTTTCCCACTTTGATTTGAATATTCTAATTTTTTGACTCAATGTAAATCTTTATCACTATAAACTTTTGGATTATTCTGTCTAAGGTTATTTTTAATTGAGTGTATTTGAAGTGAAATACACACTTTATTGTCTAAGAAAGGTGGCACGTTCATTTAAATTCCTAATTGGCACTTATATTTGATTAAAATAAACTTTTTTCCAAAAGGTGAAAAGTATTCTATTATTTTGAATTTGGGTTATCTAACTTTTAAGCAGCTACGTAAAAAAAAAAAAAAAAAAAAAAAAAAAAAAAAAAAAAAAACAAGGGTTAGAATCACTTTGTCAACTAGTTTGAACAGAATAGCTAAAGAACGAGAAAATAGTATGCAATGGGAAATTAATGTTCTAAAGTTTGTAAGTATTTCAATGAAACATCGCACTCTGCCAATAAAGATTTTATACGAGAATGGGGATTGTGAGGTAGCTAGCAGCTTTAAAGAAATTTCGGTCATTAAAGAGCATGAAAAGATAGGGGTGTCCACTAGAGGTTTGCCCGGGCTCGATCGAGCCGGGGTGATATTGTCTCAGATCAAAATACGAGCCCGAAGAAAACTTTCTTGAACACCTTCTACAACTAAATACCTTCTACAGTAGGACATGATTTAATGAAATGTTAGTCTCAGCAGTTATTTTACAACAACAAAATATGGGTATTGCAACTGTGATTGGTTCTTTTTTTTTAATATTTATTTTTATTTATTTTTTATTTATTTATTTATTTATTTTTTGTTAAATTTTCACATTGATTGAAATGATTTTATCGTTCGTTTCTTTTTTTCACAACATGATAATGTTTTTTTTAACACGCTTTTTTAACACTTCACTTGTATGTTTGTAACTCTCCTTTGGACAAAGAGCTAGTGGCTTATTACTTTTAGTACATTCGACCAATTAATGAACGTTCGTGGCCGAGCGGTCTAAGGCGCGGCTCTTCGCTAACGTCACCTCCGGAAATCATCGGACGTGCGTTCTAATCCCGTCTACATCGAAGTTAAATTTATAATCTTGCAACTCACTTTTTGTGATCGGATTCCTTTAAAATTTGGAATGCAACCTCAGACCCGATGATAATGCAATATTCAATAATCAAATTAATTTATTAATGATAAGGTATTAGTTTATTCTAATTAACACGCTTTTATTAGATTAACTTGTATGGTATGTTTGTGGGTCCAACTTTCCTTTGGACAAATAGCCAGTGACTTATTAGAATTACTTACTGCGGAGTATAACAATGTTTGCACATGAATTGACAAGAAAGCATTCAAAATGTCTGATGCAAATAATGCAATAGAATATCAAGAAACATTCCATTATAAAAATCGAACAAACGCACAAAGATTTCTTTTAACAGTTACAAATGTTAGCAATATTTAGTATCTAAATCTTATTTCAAAAAATGAACTAAAAAGTAAAAAATAAAATAATAGTTTAAAAAACTAAAAAAACACGCTTTAGTAGCAAAATGAACTCAAAAGTTAAAAATAATCTTTGTATGACAAGTATATAAAGTAATTGACCAAACACTTAATTTTACTATAATAGAAAAAAGTGGGAGGGGGGGGGGCTTCTTATCAGTTGTCTTAAATTTCTTCCACCTGATATCCATGCAAAAAATGTAAATAGGCAGCCCCCACGCTTTTTTTTTATTACAATAAAATTAAATGTTTGGTCAATTGCTTTATATACCTGTCATCCAAAGATTATTTTTAACTTTTCAGTTCATTTTGCTACTAGAGCGTGTTTTTTTAGTTTTTTAAACTATTATTTTTTTATTTTATTTATTTATTTATTTATTTATTTATTATTATTATTATTATTACTATCTTTTTTTTTTTTGCTTTGAATTTGTTTGGAGATGGACGATTGAATATCTTAGCTTGAGTCCGAGCCCGCCCGAGCCCGAAACCTATCTTCGGTTCAATAGACCCGAGCCCGCTCTGGGCCCAGGTTGAGCCGGTCTCATCTCTAGAACCCACCTAGAGGGGGAGGGGGTCATGGCGCAGACTGCGCCATTGAAATTTTAGGGGCGTGTTGTGAGAGGTATTTTTTTTCTTTTTTAAGGGACTCTTGCTCTTGGGGAATATTTGCAATATTTAGGGGTGCCCTCCTGCTCATTGGGAGGAATAGCACGCCTGGAAAAGGGAATGCAGTCCAATTTCTGCCAAGAATTTGTAGGAACTGATTATTTGAAAAGAATGTTTTTTTTTTAAAGTAAAATCTGGAAGAATTTATGAATTCAATTGCTTATATCTTGTACAACGCTTTATAACTTAACGTCCATTCTTGAATCTTTCAATTTCGACGCATCTATGGGAAACAATGACATGGAAAGTATCAACGAAGCTCTGAGCTGCATGGTTTTTCTTGCGCTTAAATAGTCTGCTTCGAATTCCATATGTTGCACATCTATTAATACCTTAATGAAAGCAGTAAAAAGAATTAAATACAATTTTCATTTTTGACAATCTTATCCACACCCTCATCTAATCTTAGATATATATCGATAAAAATATATCGCCCCACTTCGCGGATGGAATCGCTGATTTAATCCTCGTTGCCAAATCTTTGATCAAAACGTTTAGTCATTAAATACCGTCAATTAAACTCAAAACGATTGCCGAATCCAGGTCTATAAAATCAGTAATTTTCGATTTTTCCTCGATTGTCCCCCACCCTGACATATTTAATTAACAACAGGATGCGTTTATCCCCCATTGTGTTACCGTAACCGTGTTAACTTCACTCCCACCCGCTCTAGAAAAATTAAAAATAGCACACCTTCATTTTTCTTTACGTTTAGGCTGAGAGTTCCTTGGCACTTGGCGATTTCTCTGCAGAGCCTTTGGCGACAACACTATTGCTTTATATACAGTGAACGTACAACCTGCTGAACCACTGCCGATTGCACGTGTGACCCAGTTTTTGCTTGGGAAGTTAGTAGTTTTCTCCGTGGTGCCTACGCGGCGATCAGCTGGCTTGATCTTTACTTCTGCTGACTTCAGGTAGGGCTTTATTTTATGGAATTGTTTCACCTGAGCATTATTTTATTCATTTAAATATAGTCTGTCTCTTTTCAAGTTCCTTAGTTCAAGATCCTAAGGTTCATTGAACTTGCAAATTTGCATCGAGTATTCTTGTGTTGTTGAAATTCAGGGTTTAGCAATTAAATTTCTTTTTGTAGAAATTATTTCAGGATTTTTTTTTTTTTTGGAAAGACAATTTTTACTATTCAAAACGCTAGTAATAAAAATTTCGTGATGCTTTTGAAGCGTTTTGTTCCAAATGTCATTTTTAACAAGTAATGCGTTTAAAATAAACTATCTCTTTTTGAAGTTTACTATTTTTGTTTGAAGTTTTCATGTTACTTCAATACGCTTATACATATTTTTTACCTGAGAAAATCTGTTAATTTGGACTCTTGAATCCAAGGATTCTTCATTTTTTAAGTAAAAAATATATCTGTTATAGTATGACCATTTAAACAGAAAACTACACGAATCAAAGAAGGATGTGCTTTTATTAAATTGTGGAATCTGTAAAAGTGATTTTTAAATGTTAAGTACATACCAATGAAATCAACTTGTGAAACCATCAAATAATTACGACTCCTAAATGCTAAAAAAATCTATGTCACCTTATGTGTCGGGAATTCGAATTACTCGTTACTCAAGAAGTATCAAAATACTGGTACCGATATTAAACCACTTGAACTAGCGCAAATGATATTTGTCTCGAATTTGAATCTAAATTCAAAGTAATTCGAAGGGACTATTCTAACACACAATGGAAAATTCTCGACATCTTTCTTAAAAGAGGCGTTCACAGTATCACTATTTTTAATAACATTCTCCCAACACAGAATTGTTTTTTGAATAAATTGCCGCGGAATTCACTTTTCAAATAAAAAACAAATATGTGCACCGCCAGAGCTAACCTTCTGGATGCGGGACTGGTCATGAATCCTTAAATATACTAACGTATTAGAATGGGTAATATGCGTTAAAAGTATTCTGTTATGAAGGGACTTGACTCATCGAACCCTCCTCGCAGTGTGTTTCCTCTCGTAAAACCAATCTATTAAATGCCTCAAATAATCGAAAATTTGTTGCACCAATTTTGGATATGATTCCTACAACTTATGGTGAATAATTTAAATATGTCACTTTCTGAAAAATAAACACAAAATCACCGCGAGATCATTGAAGTTTGAAAAACTACTCGAAAAACATGTAGTACGAAGTTGTAAAATTGAAATGATTTTCGTTTTTTTTTTTTTTGCTTTGAGATTTTTGTATCAATATTTTTGCAAAACATTTAGATATGTAGCTACAAGCAAATAATAGTTTAAAGTGACCTGTGTTTATGCGTAGGTTCAACTAGTATTCCAAAATGGAGTGGTATAAAAAGCGATATATGCGAAATCTAAGCACTTCTATCCTCAAATTCTCACACGTTCGTCGCTAATGCGAAACTAACATCCATATTTCATTTAGGCATGCAATAAGTGTAACTAATCAATATGAAACAAGCTCTTAAAATGAGTGCAATGACTTTTAAATCATTTGCTCTCATTCAATCGCACACATGATTTTTTTTATTTCTTCAGAAATACCACTCCAGTGTTTTTTTTCTTGTGATTTTTACAACTATTTTTTGATGACTCCTTTTTTATTTGTTGTAATGGAAAAAGTTTCGAAGCTGTGTAGAACATTCAACTTTTTTTGTCCTGCATTTGTAATTGTAATTTCCAATTTGAATCGCACAAGAAGTGACCGTTTATAGTTTTCCACTCAAACAAGGGACGTCTGAAATGTTTAGGAAACTGCGCGTTTAACAAGTCTCGTCCTTTTTAGTTGGGTTTTTTAGATAAGGGTAGACGTATGAACGAAAAAATATGTTTACTTAAAATTTTCTAGAGTATGCTTCGTGCTGATGGCGCAAGTTGCGTCATCAAAATTTTTGGGAGGGATTTATTCCCAGAAGTTTCTTTCTTTAGAACATGAAATTTTTGATTTTTGGAAGGAAAAAAATTTTTAACTTACTCAAAAGTTCATATTATGCATAAATAATGCTCTTTACATACTCTTCATACTATTTCCAAAATGTAATGTCCGTGTCTCTTTTCCAATAAAGTAAACATCCGAGACGGGATGGAGTTAATGTCCGTTTCAAAGCTGGATCAGGCGATTTGCTTTTTTAATTTATTAGGTATAAATTTTCTGGGAGTAGCACAATTCTGCATGATGAATACTTGTAACAGTGAGAGGGAGAGAGATCAAAAATGTCTAAAATAAAGTTTCCCTTTATTGTTTGTAATAGCTCTGACCACTTGGCTCTAGTCTTTCATGGATTCATTTGCACCTTGACAATAGTTGAGAACTAGTTTCGAAGTTTGCGAATAACATTTTTAATCCCTCCAATCGACCAACTATTTTCTTGATAACTAACTTAAGTTTAAGTACAAATTTTTCATTCCACTTTAATATCATTTTCTCGACCATTTTTAAACTGATTGTGTCAATTTATCATTAGATGATTTTTGTTAATACTTTCAGTGATGTTGGTTTTTGCTGTTGGAAGCAGAACAAACAACTTAAGGTGTTTTAATTATTTTTCGTAAATCATTTTTACTTTCTTCGATATCTGATATGCATAGAAGGATATTTGATTGGTTAAAATTCTAGCGTTCTGATTTTCAATGTGTGCTGAATAGCTGAATCCATTTTTGAGGATTTCCGAAAAATATCTTTTACAGGGTATCGGTGTGTGATCAGTCTTTGGCTATGCGACTTCAATTTTGGTAAATTTACAAGAGAGCGCACCCACTGTAATTCCCTAATAACACCTTTATCATCAAGAGTCGCCTAAAACTGCGTTTCTATAACTGCAATTTTGGAATATTTATAAGAGCCCCCGATTCCTCCCTCTCTCCTTAACACAATCAGAAACAATCCTAGAATTGCGTTTTTGTAGTATTAATGTCGAAAAATTGCCGGAGGAATAGCACCGAAATTCACCTTTCACTAACATTATCAAGTTCTATCAAAACTGAGTTTTTAAAGCTACTAGTTCGAAAATTGAAGTAGAGCGCCCCTCTCCCTTCCCCCATTCTCGTCAACATTATTGAAGATCGCCTTAAAGTTGATTTTCAGGTCTTCAATTTCGAGAAAATTCCGGGAGAGCTTCCGAAAACTAAGTTCTTAACGTCACAAAGGTCAGCTACAATTGCAATTTTAGAGGATCAATTTCAGAAAACTGACTGTCCCCTAACCATAGATAGCCTAAAGTAGCGGTTTTTAAGACTTTAATCGCGAAAAATTTCTGGGGCGAGGCCCCGAATCTTTTTTCCTCAACATTACACAGATAGTCTAAAACCGCGTTTTTAGAACTACAATTTTGAAAACATCGGAGGAGAGCCCCCGAAACCCGTCCCCACTCCCTAACACAACGGTAGACTATATCTACAATTGCGTTTTTAAAGTTGCGGTTTTGAAAAATTACTGGAAAGGGGCCTCCGAACCTTTTATCCCCCTAACATCACCGGAGATCGTCTAAAACTGGTTTTAAAGCTACAATTTCGAAAATTTTCCGGGGGGGGGGGGGAAACCAGACCCACTAGCTAACTGACTATTATATTTCCCTTTCAAGGTTCATATTGTATACATCTAGTAGTGACTACATCCAAAAACCCAGAAAGTTGAGCTCATTCTCCCTGTTATTATACATACGTTAAAAAAATATGAAAATACAATCAAGTGTAGCAAAACTTGTGGGTCTCAAAAACTTGTTTACTCAAGGTCCACGTTGTAAATTTTGGGAAGGCGAGGCGGGTCGACAAAACAATTTTTCAGTTCAAATGGTATTTGTTAGTGCTTCCCCCCCCCCCCTCCCCCCGGAATTTGGCTGGAAATTTGACACTCTAAAAACTTACGTTTAACTCGATTCGAAAGCGAGGAAAATTTCAGGGAGGAATCGGCGCCATTGAAATTGGGTGGGAGGGAATAGCACCGCAGGGGGATTATGGTACAAGTTGAAGCATCCAAAATTTTGGGATTTTTAATTTTATTTCAATTTGTTGATTTATTTTTCATTTCATTTTATTCTGTTTACATTTAATTTATTCAGTGTGTGTCATTGGCGTAGTACAGAACTTTTCTAATAAAATAATAATTAAAAATGAAGTAAAAAAACATAAAGGGAAAGAGGATTGAAAAAAAGGTTGATATGCGCCATTGAACTGGGGGGGGGGGAGGCACTCGTGCTCGGGGGGGGGACTATGAATTTAAAATTCAGCAAATAGCCAAAATAAAGATTCGAAATGTCGTAATTTAGCCATCAAGAGCACAAATTTTGGCAAAAATTTTATAAAAATGCAGCTAAAATATTTGTTTTCTGTAAAGGAATTAGAAAAAGACATCGTAATGCTTATATTTTGGAAAATGCAGGGTCTGGTTAAGATTAAGTGTCATAAAATCAAGATTTTCTACTTGGATTAAAAAAAAAATCGTTTTATTCAAGTGATTTTAGAAGAAAGAGTATGTCAAACCTAACCAAAGACCACTTTACACCTTCTTAAGCTGTATTTATTTTACATAATATTTTAGAACTTACCTGTTTATAAGGATATTTTTCTTGAGACATAGGATACTTTCTGCGTAGTCAATCTTATGAAAGTTTTAACAATTAAAATGGCACTTGAAAGGTAGAACAAAATTATTGGAATACGAGGCCTGTTACTACAAAGTCTGTTCTCTATAAATAGGAAATATAAGCTTAAGTCTTACTTCAATCATAAACTCTTGTAGAAAAAAGGTCTGTACACACTTAAAAAAAATTTTTAAGTTATTTTAAAGTGGAAAAAGTTGGACGTTGGAAGTTACAACGTACATTGTTATTGTATTCGCAACTCCAATAAACTATAGGGGGCGTTGCACCCACCGTCTAATGGTGGATGAAAAAGGTAAAACAAACACATGCCGTAACTTATAATTTGCTTTGAAGCTTAGTGAATGACAGAAATTGTTTATCGTGTTTGAATGAAGCTTTATCTTTTCTTCTAAAAACACATTACACCACAAACTGTCTAAAACCTGTAATTTACCCCAAAGAAAACACGTGGAATGGAATGTTTTACCTTTCTCGACAGTATTGTTAATTACCGCAAAGTAGCGTATTCGAGCTCTGGAGTTGCGAATAGAAAATCAGTGAATACATGTCAAGAGTGAAATCAAGAAAATATTGTTCTATTCAAAGTATTTCCTAAAAAGTTGCTAGAGTTTGCTCTGCTTGAAAAATGTCAATTTCAAAATATTTATTGAAACTGATTGTTTAATTTACTTATTGTATTTTTTGACTTGTATTTAGAGGGTTTTAGTTTTGTAGATATAAGATTTTTCTTTATTAAAAAATAAATAAATATGAAAGTAGATTAACAGAGGTGAGTTTTCGGGAATTTCGCGCAGCAGCTAGTTTAAAACTACTGGTTGATAACCTTAATGTATGGCCCCAAAAAATGCCTGTTTGGTAAGCTGGATTTGTCTTTATGTATGGCATCTCTCATAATTATGTGAAAAGAGGAAATTTAGCATTGAATTGCCGGAATACAGGCGAAGAGTGGGAGAACTGTCTTCACAGTAAGACTATCTTATGATAAAACAAATTTTAGAATTGCTCTTGATTTTCCTGTAATGAAAAAAATTCTACAGCTATTTTTCTTTTAAAAGGGTTTACAGTTCATAACGAAATTTTTAAAAAAAGTAAGCATATGCCCAAACTGAGTTTATTTCAGGGCTGTGGAGTCAGACTGATTTTGGGGTAAAGGAGTCGTTAGAAAATGTCGACTCCGGGTTTCTTTTTTTTTCTTTAATTTCTCTCCTTGAATTTTTTGAATAATTGACTGCTAATGTGATTATATATATAAAGGCCTACTAATAAGAAAATAACTTGTTGTGGCAACCTGCTGGCTTGATTGTTTTTCGTACTTTCTGTAACAGCTACCTACGCCGCGCAATCTCCTAGTTCGCTTATTTTCTAACTTGATTTAACTGACAGCAACTGTCAGCAAACCGTTTTGTTGCCTAAAATTTTCTAAATAATCACTTTCAAATAAGCATAATATATTTTTTACCTCGATCTGTTATAAAATAGTAAAAGGAATGTATGTATCGCTTGAGCAAGTTGGGACACTTCTCAGGGTGCTTGGTAAAGTCCAAAAGAGTGTTGGCACGAAAGCGCAAATCCAAGAGATCCAATGAAATATAAATGTTTTTTTAATTCTAAAGACTTTATCTAAGAAAGCTTGGTTAACACTGAATAGTACAAAATAAAATTAATACATGATTTATTAGTTACAACACTCAATAATTGTAGTTGATCCTAAAATCTTCATATTAAGGTTAATTCTGAAATTGCCAATACAAAAAATTAAAAATTGAGCAAAGAAATGTAGGTATAGTTAAAGTTATTCGTACAAAGCTGTATACTGCCGCATTTTGTGTAAAATTTGTTCTCGACGTACATGAACCAGACCTCTTTCCGTAATATAGTGCAATATTTTGTTAAATTTTAAGATTTATTATTGGAAGTAATTTCAGAATTAAAGTATTTCAACTTTTATGAACTCTGAAATTAAGTTGAGGTGTCACCCACCAGATGGGTGTCACCCGGGAGGGGGTGGCGCCCCCCTTGAGAAAAGGTTTTGGGCTTAAGAAAAAAAATTCTCAACTTTCTTTCCCTCTTCTGTGCTTTCAAAAATTGAAAGCACAGGATTTGATGAAAATCTATTTGTTAAACATTAAAGGGGAACAAATTAATCCTTTTCATTTTTTTACAATGCGACTTTTTAGTGAACTCACTTTAGAAATCGCACGTATTGGATACAGTCGAGTCCCGACTTAAACGAGGGATGCGTTCCAAGACTCCTCGCGTAAGTCGAAATTTCGCGTTATGGAAAAACATATGCTTTGATTTTTTTGGAAGCACACCAAATTCTTTTAGACACTTATAAACACCCTCAAACTGCTTTAAAGCATTCCTCAACTATACACTACTGTTTCCTACACAAAGAAATGAACTTTTACTGTATTTAAAAAATAACAACTGTTTAACATGAAATACAAGGCGCATAAAATGAATGATCAATGTGAGGATAAGACATAAAATAAAACAACACGGCACGCACAGTATGAAGGAAAAAAAATGCTGCACTATAATAGTGCTGTACAGTAAATACAGTTACAATATTTACGAGTTAAAAAATTGATAATGATTTATGCTCCATGATAAGATCGTTATACTTACGAAATACATTTTTGAATACGGTTGCTTTTATAACGTTTCAATTTGTGGCAACAGCTTCTCCTCCTGATCTATATAATCCACAATACAAGAGCAGCTTCAATTTTAATAGTTACTTTGCTAGACTGCTGGGCAAGTTTCAGTACTGAAACTAAGTTCTCAAATTTTAAGGATATCTTTTTGTTTTGACTTTTAATTGTACTTATGGAAGATTCACTCATACTTATTGCCGCGCTACCCATAGTGCAATACCCCTAGTGCTACCGCCGGTTTTTTTGTTTAATTTGTGGTTGTAGCATATCGAGAATCTTAGCTCCCCCTTTTTTTATTTGTCAAACTTTTTTTTCTTCTCATATTCAAACTTTAGATGAAGGTATCAGTAAGGTGCCATTATATTTCAACTTTTAGACTAATTTGGTGTGGGAACTTTCGCTGTCACGCTGTCAGTGATGCTCAAAGGGATATGTAATAACATTCACGAAATCAATATTTAGTAGCCAATGACGAAGCCGATACTTCCTTCGAAAAAAATTCGTGTTGTGAACTAAAAATTCGCTCTAACTCCAAAATTCGTTACTTGTGAAAAATTCGCGTTATAGCCGTTTCGCGTAAGTCGAATCGCGTTGTAGCGGGAGTCGACTGTAATTTGATTTTCAAATTGAATTTCTGACGTTGTATGCATCTTAGGTTTACAATAAAGTACAACGCGAAGATTTCATAAAAAGGAATTCATATTTCAGTCTCCGTTTAGGGAGTTTTCTCCTTTTCCATGAGGAAGTGATTTGAAAAAATAAATTAAAAGAAAAAAAGTTGGAGTAGGACGTTTCAAAATCCTGGAATCTGATTCGACGATATTCCTTCAGACTCCGCAGCCCTGTTTTTTAAGCCCTGGTTAATGTTCGATTTGTACGAGTACTTAAGCTTTTTTCATGCATCACTCTCATGCCGGAGTTTTTTTCCGACAATTATTCTGTTTTGTGGTGGGAAAACTGTATTGCACCACACTTTCTTGAGTTAAGATTCTTGGATCATATTAAAATGAGCACACTAATTGAGATTGATCTTTTTGCTCCTTCCTTTTTTTGACAAATGGTCATGTAATATCCCCAACAACAAGCATTTCTCCATTTTTTAAAAAAATAAATTTTTGTTTTGCAATAAATATTTTAATCAAGCGTTTCTCTAATCCCTTAATATCTGTATACAACAAGAGAGGTGATACTTGTAATGTAGTTAAACTGCACTTATAAACAATGTAGTACTTCCATGCTTTGCGATTATTCGATAATAAAAATTCCAGTTTTATTAATTTTTTAAAGATTAAGCCTTTATAACTAACATTTGAATTAGAAATAGTAACTTCAGTGTTTTTATCAATGCTAAAATATTGTCCTAAAAGATTCTTGAATCGAAGCGTCAAATCCCAGAAATGTAACAGCTGCCACATTGAGAAAGATCAGGACCTTGGTGTGGGACACATTATAAGACACATTGTGATTATTTTCCAAAGTTTTTCCCAACCAAACGGCAAACGTGAAATACTTTAAAACAATTTTTACTACAACAAAATAATTTTTTTCTGGTACAGTACAGTAGGCTGAGCCTCTTGCACTACTGAACAGAGGATATAATAACTGAAACCACCAATAGGCTGATATTTGATATGCTGACTTTTGAAGGATACAAAGTTTTAAAGTTCAACTATGAAACTAAATTTTTAATCAAATCAGATTCATCCAATGTAACTAATGGTATGGCAAATAAAAAAACTGATAGCTGCAATTCAGTCAGGTGTGTCCTCAAGAGTAATGTCGCACCCCGTCAAAAACTACGGAGCACCCTCAATGAGAAACTCATATCCCTCCTAGAAATTTCAAGGTCGCAGAAATCATCGCTAGTGACCCCCTACCCCTCCACACACATACAAGTTCTTACCTATATTCGAACAGTTTGGTCTTCAACACGAATAATTACGATTCAACATCGAAATAAGGATGAAGTAAGGTTACTTTAAATATAAAGACTTAACTTTTGGGAATTGGGTTAGTTAAAAGCAAAGAACAAGGAGTTTGTTAGAAAACAGTATGAAACTAGCGAATGTAAAACTAAAATTTAATGTTACAGCAATATATGTCATGACACAGGATCGTTCTGTATTTTTTTTATGAATAATCGCTTCGAATTAATATTCGTAAAAGCTCTCCACTGCCTTAGATTAGCTTCTATTTCTTTTAAATTTAAATACTAAGTTTTGTTCTGACGTTTTTTGAAAATGTGTGATCAAATCTTTAAGCTGCTAATTTTTTATAAGATTATTTTCGAACGTTGAAAGCAATACTGAAGTAAAGCTTGTTTGGAGATTAAATTAAAATATTATTTAGTTATAAGTTTGCTGATCTGTTCGCTTGGAAATGGAACGAAACCTTCAAAAAATATTTATTGAATTTCTAATTCACTGTATGTTTTTCTCCATCGCTCCATATCTCTTAGCATTAGGTTTATTTTTCCGGCACAAGGAGTTGCGATTGTAGGTAATTCACCCGAAGCTACTATATACAGTTTAGTTGAGGTTGTGTAATATGCACTTTTTTCGTACTGAAGAGTCATTTCTTCCATTAGAATACTGAATGCAATTTCTGAGACACATTAATGCGAATGCAGTAATAAAAGATTCAGATTTCTTAGGTCAGAACTATGTAATATATTGCAATTTTCCGGTTTTTTCTTCTAGAACTTCAGTAGTTGTTACTCCCAATGGTCGTTTTCATGTGATTGGCATCGATCCCGTACTAAAGTTTGCTTCATAAAATCACAGTAGAAGAGACGAAACTCCGAAATTCGACAATGCATTCCCTTTTTCTTCTGGAAGAATTTTTATGTGTATGAAATATCTCTTGAAGTCACCTCAAGTCGCCAATAAGTACCTTTTTTAAATTTAGTCGGAGATGATTTCTTTCATATTTAAACCCTTCTAATGCCTGCATAATTACTTTAAAAAGTTAACCTGTTGGATAAATAGACCCTGTTTCTTTAAATATTCAATTAAATTTTCATGTTATCCTGCCTAGTTGAAGCTTTTGATCGTAGTGTTTTGTTTTAATTCCTGATGGTAATTGGAATGATCAAACTTTGTTTTCGCACGCATGAATTTTTTAGTATTATAACTTCCCTGCACCATTCAGGTACTTAGTGGTTCTTCGCCTTGGTCTACCCACAGGCTTCTCAGAGAACTATACTATTAAAGTGATGTTCAATCTAGATTGGTATTTGCGAATCAAGATATTATGTTAGCAATTAAGTACGTCAATTGTTAACAGCGAGCAGAAAACGCCATCTTTTGAAGATTAACGGATATTATCGACTAGAACAAGTCACGGGTATTGGCATGTGACATCAGCTAGAATTAGCTTCGTTTTCTCTTTAAAAGTAATGAATATTTATATTCCACATATATTTAACTCGGTCACAAAAGGTTACAATTTGCCTGAAGTCGGTGTGAAAGACTTCTCGCGAGAGTTTTAATCTGTTGTTGTTGCATCATCTGCAGGAAAAAGATGCATGCTAATTGTTCTTAACTGAATGCCATACGTCATCTTCGACACGCCCAGATCCCAGTTTCACTGAAAGTCCGACACACTTGATATGCGAAGCATGGCGCTTAATCTTCAAGCTTGATATTTACAACCGCTCTTTCGCGTGCAGTTGGAAGAATAAAAAAAACTACTAGTAAGCATAGAAACTCAATAAAGCATGTTACAAGTGGAGCAAGTAAATATCGGCCTCAAACTGTTCCAGTCATATTCAGAGCACAAACTTAATTGCGATGATTTTTACTTTTGCTTCTCCGAAGCGTGAAAAGGGGAAATTGTTGATGGACAGATTATTGCTTTTTTACACTCGGTTTCTCCATCTTCACTTCAGTTGCCGTGCTTTCAACTAACCGTGTTTCGTAGCGTGGAACACATGCATTTCCTCATGATGCCCACTGGGTGCTCACACTTGGCTACAAAAAGAAACGTCTGAGGAAGTAGTTAAACGAGAGTTTAAATTTAAACATTAGAGATTCGCTGCCTGTGGGGGGGGGAGGGAATTTATAACAAAATACATACTATGAGTCAGTTATGTAACAAATAAGCAAGTAATTCATTGTTAAAGTGTTTTAGACAAATATAGCATTTTTTTATTTATAATGGCATTTTTTGAACAGTTACAGCAAAAAAAAGAAAAGGTTAAAGAACACGGAATACAACAGCAAAAAAGCTCGAACAGTCCATGAAGGTAACATCTCTTGCTGCTCAGTAACGTTATGACAGTGGAGATGTGCGGAGTCCACAGGGTTCCCCACTAAAAGCACGGGCAGATTTCGAAATTCAACATCAAAGGCGGGAAAAATTCGAACACGCACCACACTGCTGCCAACAAAAAATTTGGAAACTTGAGTACTCGTGACAGTATTTCTCATTTCCTGGAACCCCACTCTGGGCAGGAACCCACTAGAGGACTACAGGTTTCTCAAGTAATGCCAAGAGGTTTTTAGATAATGACAACAATCCAGTATGTCCTGTGCTATGAGATTTTTATCTGAAACAGCAGCTCGGGAATCGTTGAGGATAATAAATAGCTCTGATTTATTCAAAGTGCAAGGGCAGCTAGGACAGATTTGTAAATTGCAGCATTATCACCGTCAAACGCAGTACCACAAGGATGTAGAAAGAGAATTTCGGCGAAAACTCTAG
Organism: Uloborus diversus; assembly: GCF_026930045.1. Lineage (NCBI taxonomy): Eukaryota > Metazoa > Arthropoda > Arachnida > Araneae > Uloboridae > Uloborus > Uloborus diversus. The sequence continues at coordinate 64,562,919 of NC_072731.1, read as the reverse complement.
CAATTATAAGTTAGGGCTCTCAAGACAGGAGGGATCCATCGGTAAAGATCCGAAGCCACTCTTATTCGGGGAAAAGAATGTTTAATACTTCAAGAGCGAGAGGGCTAGTAGTCCGCGTAGGGATACTCCAAGCTAATTATCCCTCAAAATAGAGGAATCCGTAATACTTTGAGTCACGATAATAATAAATACAAAATACCCATTCGTAACTTTTAACGTTGTCTAACTGCACAAAAATCGATAACTATTTTTTATAACATTCAACAAATCACAAAACTTGATAAATTTACAAATTTAGGCGACGCATACTAAATTTCAAAATAAAATGAAAGAACTCATAATTATGCACTGAATATAATCTGAAATATTTTAAGTGGACATAATTTATACTTCGTTTTAAACCGTGTTGTCAATTGTGATACGGTTGTACTTGTGTAGCAAGAATTGTTTAACGACTTCCCTCACCTCATGGTAGAAATTCTTGATGCGCGAATGAATGTATCATATGCTGAAGATTCGTGAATAATTTTCTCAGGCTCAATTCCTGTACTTTTCAATGCTATGTAAATTTTTACACATTAAACAGGATTCAGCCAACATAAGTATTAAAATTAATTCCATAAAGCCTTACTCACTTTTGTTACAAGTTAACACTGAAAGTGCAGTTTTAGCTTTCTGTTCTAGATATGAGACAGTTTGCTGGTAATGATATAAATGGTTCCTCCAGTTTTAAGTCTCGACTAAAACGTTTCTTTTCAGTTTAACTTGATGACTTATTTCTGTTAATTCGCGGATGCATACATAGTAAAAAAGTACTCTTTTGGAAAGGTTTCCCCGGTAAGTAACCCGGATGCTCAGGATTTCTTCCGTTGTTCCACTTGAAGGATATTTCGTCTGTGTGGCATACTTCTGTCAATGAGGACTTGATCGAGTTTTACATTTTTATGCTTCAATGCTGGCAATTTTTATCGTCTGCCAATAGAACTGTCTGCGGAGGGAGGAAAGTTGTGGTTTTGCTCTCATTCAGAAACATGCGATTGCTCTTTCAAAACGTTTGACCGTTAAATATTTGGACATCAGGAATTCTTGTGGTCAAGCGTCAGCTCAACTTCTGAACAAAGGTAGATGCTCTTTATTGCACTTTAATTCAGTCTGCATTCTGATGTCGTCGGAGGGTTTTTAATAATATTTTTGTAATTTTGAACTGTGGTGGATTTTGTAAGTTTTGTGTGAGTATTTCTAAGTAACTTGAAAGCTAAACTTGAATAGCTCCAATGAGCAATATTCGTGATTTTTTTTTAAAGACTTTTAAGCTATTTTTATTCAGAAAAAAAAATTTTGAAAAAAAAATAGAACCGACTTCAAAATTGCTCTAAAAAGTGAAAAATAATTTTATTCTTTAAACACCATCGATAATACTTTTAAACATAATTTTTGAAGTTGGCGCAAAAACGATCGATAAAATCATTCACAGCCAACTCAACTACAAGTCTAAATTTAACCAGGTCCAGTTTCTTCACTACCACATGCATTACGCATTGATGACAGCATATTTGAGTAACGATATAAATGTTTCGTTCCTAACTTTGGATGGTTTTTTGATAAAAATATGAACGAAGCATGGTTACAATGGATTTTACTTTTTGTTTTTGCGCCAACTTCAAAAAGTATATTTAAAAGTATTATCGATGGTGTTTAAAGAATAAAATTATTTTTCACTTTTTAGAGCAATTTTGAAGTCGGTTCTATTTTTTTTTTTTTCAAAATTTTTTTATTTCATTCTTTTTAGTGTAAATGTAGATATTTCAGTAAAAGTAAGAAGTTACCTAGTAAGAAGTTCGGCTCTATATCACTGTATTGCTTTAGAAAAGCCTTTATTCAAAATTATCATTACAATTACTATTAATGTTACTGTAATATGGCACCAAACTTTTATAAGAATGAGTTTCATATTGTCGCGTAGATGAAGATAGCGAAGACAATGTGAAAGCCAAATGAAGCGAATACTCGTTAGTCTCAACTCAAAATCTTTATTCAGAGCCACGAATGAACGTTACACCTCCTTATATACAACTTGAAAAAATGCTGGAACTTTCCAGACTTGGAAAGATACAAAAATTAATAGAACATTCAAGAAAATACGGGAAACAGTAGAAACGAAATTTTAGTAAAATTCACTTTGTCCTAGTCGGGATTTGAACCCGGGTCGCTCGTGTGGGAACGAGAATTCTACCACTGAGCCACCGTTATCCACGGATGAATAGTGCGAACTTCGCTACAATATCATTTTAATCATTTAATAGGGAAATTGCATAAAATTTACTGTTTTTTGCCCATAACTTTTTTCTAAAGAACAAATATGGTCAAACAAAGTAATGGGACCTAAGTTGAGCCATCCCCTATCCATTAAAAAAGGAATCATCAAAATCGGTTCACTAGGTGAGACGCTATGAGTGGACAAACAAAAAAAAAAACATATATACGGTATGAACTGATAACCGCCTCCTTTTTGAAGTCGGTTAAAAATACTACTTCACAAGAATATTATAAAAATTACATTGAAAACTGGTGGATGTTTGGTATTTTGATCTCATGAGCAGCCGATTCAGTTTTTTAAACCTCAATTCAACTGCATTCAGGAAAAATTGAAGATACCAATGCTGCCTGTCTGCGATGCACGATGGTACATCATGAAATTGAAAGTGTACTTGAAATTTTCTCTTATGAATTAGTTTGCTAGTAATCGGAATGAATTCTTACTCAATTTGTTGCACTGAACAGATAACTATTTTTGCCAAAGATATTTCATGAACTTATGTTTCAAATAGCAATAGGTAATTAGGAAAAATCAAACATTTTCCGGAATTTAAAGTCGAGGAGTTAAACTGAGAGTATGAGCTTTCGCCTTTTGAGGAAAGAATTGTACAGCTTCAATGTTTTTTCAAACTCGTAAAAGCTAAGGAAACTTAATGTCAATAGGGAAGTTCCAGAATAGTAGAAACAGTTCAACTTTTTTCCTACATAAGTTTCTAAATTAACTAATCACGTTATAAAACACAAATTGCCAATAACATTGCATATACGTGTTTTGAAGATACAAGTTGCACCTTTTTAAATACAATGAAGCTTCTTTTGTCGTCCGAAACCTACCTATCCCCCATTTTCCGTGTGACATTATATGTTTACAATTTTTTTGAGAACAAAAATGAGTATTTGCTCTTTACTATTTATCACGTCCACAAACCTTTGAAATACACTGAAAGTGTTATCCCGCATTCGAAATTCAAAACGGAAGAGATTCTACTAGCAAGTACTTTTGGTCTTAATACTACACTGTCAACACAATTAGGGCAGCACGGAGCAATCACACAAGAGTGATGAAACCGTTGTGGGGTAGCCTTGCAAAGGCATATGAAGTATACATGTGTATTAAGATGCAATTCAGAAAAAAAACAGAACATTTGACTGGGAACTTTACTCCTCTAGAACAGTGAAATGAACATGAAATTATGCATCTCCAACATCGTCTGCCACAGTTTGTTTTTGCACAGATTCCAGTCCCCCGAGAAAACGTCAAGCCATGGAATCCGGTAAATTATGTCGTAGCATTTTTCAATCGGAAAAAAATGAACGGTTGAATTTTACCGTTCAGACTGAAAAAATTGGGCTTCTGTCAAATCGCGATTTCTACACTTGTATCCATTTCCTGCTTTTCGACGACAGAATCGTTGATTTGCTTCCAAAGTTTAAGTTTTGTACTCATGTTTTCTGAAAACATTGATGCTTTATTGGAAATTAGTTTCCGGAATAATATTTTTCTCAATCTCGTTAAAACCATGTGCTCCCCTAATTTTTTGAGCAGTGTGGTGCAATGCGATGGTAATGCATGGTGTAAGACATTATGCGTTCTGAATTTTTTTGAAGGAACAATAAAACTTCCGCAATATTTTATATTCAATAATATTTAAATTGGAGACTTCGCGATGGAAATTTTACGAGGATTATCTGAAAATCCAAACCAACTTGTTTGCATTTCACTTAGTTGAAAGTTAGTGTTCCGAATCGCTGCAAATGGCTGCAGCATTCGAAATGAGCTACCTATTGTTGCGAAAGAATGTTTATCACATCGAGCTGTTTTATCACTATGATTTATTTAGTTACGCAAGCACTTAAACATTGATTCTCTCCCTGGAATAAAACTGAAGTCACGACTTTTATTTGAACTTTCAATAACCAAAAGGATTTTTTCAAACTAAGATTTGTGGAAATTTTTCCAATTATTACAAAAACCTACGTGAGCAAAGGAATGCCAAGTAAAACTTGATTATTTTTGGGAAATCTGGATAAGCAATATTTTGGTTTCTTTACCGAATACATACTGTGTTTTTTTATGTATGTACTGAGTACACATTCTAATGTAATTGATCCTCGATTCGTTTTCTAAATTGCATTGTTATTAAGTTTCTACACGTTACAACACAAAATTTCTAAATAATTTACCAGCACTCGAACCGCCTCTTTGGCAAACACTGCACGGTTTACTTCTTAGAATCAAATACCAGTAGGAGCAACACGGCATTTTTTTGTCACAAGCAGGTAGCTTTAAGCATTTATTGTCAAAAATGAACTTTTCTTCAAAAAATGACATTATTTCCGCAGTTAGTAAAACATTTGTTGCATTTCAAATGTGTGGAAGCCACTTTCGTAGGTCACACTGACGAGCATTCCGAAGTTGGGGCGTGATAATCACCATCCGGTGGTTGTCGTTGGCTTAGGCCATCCTCTGGTCGATCGGACAGAAGCCAAAAGATCGTAAATTTAAACTCTATGTCCATCCTTCCCTTTGGTTGCTGTTTGCAGTCGTTGAAATTTTAGCCTCGTGGTTGAACGTGGCCAAGTTGATCTTTTGGACCAACTTTTCATCCAATGCCGCGATGCGAGCCTGAGGGTCTGGCAAAGCCGGGGTGGAAGGCAGCCGACAGGGATCTAGTAACAGTTTAGGGGAAGTACTTTGGAGTGGGACCACCACTGGCTGCACCAGTACAGGTGGTGGGATGATTCTGCTGGCACCTGCTTGTTCCAGCAAGTGGCAACGGTTGGTTCGAAACCGAGACGGAGAACTTGACTATGCGACAGATGTTGGCACAGCTCCTTGGATACAAGCTCTTGTGGTGCCCGATGGTGGTGTTGATGCGCAAGTCGGAGGAACCACGGGTGATGGATTACCCTGTGCCTGGAAAGGAGCACAGGGGTTACAGCATGTGCCAGGGAGGCAGATGTTACCGCCTGGTTTACATGAGATAGTGTGGCAATAGGTTACGCCATGGAGGCAGATGTTGCCTGACTGCTATCAAATGATAGTGTGGGAGTGCTGATCTTCAGTTGCACATTGGATCTAGAGGCTATTGAGGGACTCAGGTTGGATTGGACGGACCAGGAAGAGGGTCCTGGAAAGGAGTTTTGCCGCCGTGAGTTGGAGCATAGATCCGCAACTATCGTGAGGAAGATGACGAGGTGAAAGATTTTTTTCCGTTTCTTCCCCAGCACTTGAAACTTTGCACACTATATAGCTATTACAATTAAACCTGCATCTGCTGATGCGAGAGAAAAGATGGATCTGATTTTGATCTTCCCATTTTGAAGGGTAGTTCGAGAAAAACATTGAAAGAACTGTTTTAGGGAACAAACTTTTAAAGTCGAAATTTTTGCGCATGCTTCAAAAGGGTTTAGTAGACAGCGTGATACTGCTTAACTTAGCGATCAGAAGATCAAACCTTTTCCGAAATTTAAAAAAGAGGAGTAAACAAAAAAACGCATGTATGCAACATTTTGAAAATTTAGGATTTAATAAGGATCAATTTAATCTTAAATTCTGCCTTTGTGCAGAATTAAAGTTCTTCCAAAAAGATATATTCTTACCATCTTCACAATTTGTCACATTTTTACTGAAACCGAATCAAACTAACCGTACTCTTTTTCGGGTTCTTTTTTCAAAAATTTGTTTTAAGTGCTTAAAGTTGCTGTGGAATTCTTGGTTTCTTATTTTCTTTTTTACAGTGAGTTGTAGGTCCAAAGGGTTTCTTTCAATCACCGGATTGTTTCTTTGCAGCACATAAAAATTTTACTTTAAAATACAAGCACTTAACTACTTCCTGGAGTATGGTATTTTTATTTTTCTGGAAAAAATAACATTTGTCGGCACATTTAAAATACGGAGATTTAGCTCCTTATAGCTTTTAGATTCCATGGATTTCAACTTCTCTTGGGTTACCCGAACATGCTTCTACGGTAGAACTGGTTTCAATTGGTCTCTGTAAGGAGTTAAGAGTTTCTCTTTTGTGAAAACTCAGCCACTGCGTTCTTTACCTGAATGAAAGGCGTCTCAATTAAAAGCATCAACTCGAAAATAATTCTTATTTGCGATTAAAAAACAAAGAAGCAAATTTTATTTAAAAACAAGTAAATATTACACATTTGTCTCGCTAGTACATTGGGTAAGAGTCAATTGACAAAAGATATGATTAGCTGTTTACCTCCACCCCTCGATTTTACGTACTAAAAGCAAAGATGCTATGATGCTAAAGACAAAGTGACAAGAGTTCACCAACAATCGTTTTGTTGGAAAAACGTTTGCACGAAAAACAATTTTTTTTCTTGGACCGCATTTTTAGTACGGAAAAGTTACTGTATTTTTATTCTCGTTCAATAATACGCGTTCCATATAGTTGTACAATTTTATACCTCAGGCGCTAACCAAACACCCCCTTTTCTTTACGTTTGAAAGTACAATTATCTATAGGTGATGAAAACTCGGAAAAGTTTATTTAAGAACTAGCTTCGTTGCCCGGTCTATCTTGAAAATAAAGTAATGTCGAGTGACGTATATTCAACAATCAAATTAAATAAAAGAAAAAAGAAACATCATGCAAAATTTCCCTTCCAAACAATGACGATAGATAATAAAATACTTTTAAGAAATTAAAATGAGAAAAATGGATTTAAAAAACGTAACCATAGAAACGCAAAATAATGAGGTTTAAGAATTGAAAATGAGAAAGATGGAAAGAAACGACGGATTCAAAAAGCGTTACCGTGGAAACGTGAAAGGTATCAAAAGGAAAACTGTGTGACAATTCCTTAACTTTTTATTGAAGGAATTGTATCTATTTAATGAAGAAAGTAGTGCCTAAATTTTAGCTAGAGCTAAAAAAGCTAACTCCTGTCGTAAGTAGGTTAGATCATTGAAGCAAAATGTGTAGAACCCGGAAAATTCTACTCTTTCCAACGATGCATAATTATATGTGCAAGTAATTTTTCACCCCTATATTCGAGAATTTATGTGCAATTTTTGACCTAAATTGGAATTAAAAAAAAAAACTATATCGGATTTTTTTCAAGCTGGTCTGTAAACCTTTTCCGGACTTAAAGAAGCAAACTGAAGATTTCTGTGAAATCGATCGGGTAGTTCTCGAGTTTTGTGCGTTTAAACGCACTGACGCTTTTTGGAGACTACATTTTAAATTTTATACTATGTAGAGAATACTCTGCCGAAATGCCGGCAAAACAAATCATATCGGTACGAGTTTTCGTATCCTTATCCTTCATGTTCTGTGCCAAAAACTATTGCTGTGAAAAACGCAGAGCACTAATTTCGTTAAAACAGTAGCAATACCGTCTTGATTACAGTGTTGAAAGAATTTATTAAAACTGCTTCAACGTAAAATTCTTGTATTTGCAAAGGAAAACTGAAGAACGCTAGTTAAAACTAAGAAATACATAGTTAAAATTATTAGTTAACCATTTACTAGGGTTAACTATTTTTAACATTACTAGTGGTGTTTATGTAACGTGTGAGGTGTGGTATATAACCCCAAAATATTTCTTGTGCACTCCACAAAATGCAGTAAAATAAAATAAGTCTTTCTAATGACTTTTTCAGTATTCATGTAAAAAACAGTTTCGTAAGGGACATGCATAAAATCATGGATAAAACATTATAAATCGTTTGAATGTGAAAGCTCAAATCTTCTGTGGTGCAAGGCACCTCGCCTCTCCAGTTAAGAGTTAACTTTTCATTTTTTCTTCAGCTTGACGAGATTGCGGCTTCCACACAGAAGATGAAGTTCAGTATTCTGTTCTGTATATGTTTGGCTGTGGTGGCAGCAGACCCTAAAGACGGATCAACAACACCTCTTACTCCTGCAGCTTCCGACAAACCACAACATACAATCCAGCATCAATCTTCATTGAAGGATGGCACGAATCAACACCCAGATTCGAAGGTACCGAAATTTTATTCTACAAATGCAACCTAAATCATCACTATTTTTCCGTACGATAAATATATCAAAAGAAAGTGTTTTTAAGATAGAAAAATCACTTTCTCAAATTCGTACCTTCTCTCGGAAACAGGATTCATATTCTACTGGGTGGTGAGTAAAATATGGAGAAATTTTGAAAAGGTAATGGTTTACGTCTGAGCAAACAAATATCATAAAACTAATATTCGGAATCGAAAAGCTATGAGGCTAGATGACGTGGAAGGTGTCGTTACACAAAACAGGAATACCCAAAGTAGAATATGAGGCAGTGAGGAGCAAAAGGATGTAAGTGGACATTTTCAAGTTTTGAGTAAAACGCGTTTAAAGTTCCGGTCCTAGGTAGGCTTTCATTGAATATTTTTTCTAAATCATGTTGTACAGCAGCTTCTACCAGGCCTACTAGTACTCTCTTGCCCTAAGACAGAGGAGAGGTTCCCCTATTCGTACTGGTTGTCTCCAAATTTTTAAATTTGCTACTTACATCCCTTTGCTTCTCACTTCCTGAATTAATTTACAAACTGTTCGACAATCTTTTTCTTGCTGTTCATTGTGGTAAATTATAAAATGCAACTCGTGACATGCGATTCGCCCTTAGTTTGCAAACAACTAGCTATGTTTGCAGTACACGGATAGTAAAACCGATTTTATGAGTTAATCGGACATGAAATGAGATGCTAAAATAAGTTTTTCACTTTTATTCTGTCTAAAAGTGAAAACTTACATTTTTCCTGAAATCAAACTGTTTCTTAAAAGGATTAACGTTTCAGAAAACTATAAATAGTCCTGGTGAACGGTCGGAAAACCTGTTGCTTTAAATTCGTCTCTTATTAAAAGTATTAGACCTTTGGGCTCTTTGCATTTCTTAGCCGCTTAATATACAATCTTGGGACGTTAGCTTATGATATCGTTTAAAAGAAATGACGTCTCTTAACCAACGGACTATGGTAGCAAGTAAAATAAGTCACTCAAACATGAATATATGAAGAGATAGAAATTGGTGTGAAGTTATAATCGTAACGAATGTTTGCTGATCTGTTAACACTTACTGTCATGGATATTACCGGTCAGAAGTGTAGCAAGAAATTCGTCAAGGAGGGTGTCCGTGCTAAAAATAGCAAATTGTGTTACTTGAAAATATCGAAGCAGCGAATTCGATGACATAGGCAGTCATGTTGATTCTCTTAACGCCTAAAATCGATTCTTTGAGAAACTATCTTTAGAACAATCTTTTGTTGAACAAATTGTTTTTTATGGGAATTTAGTTTTGGACTTAGATGGAGGGGTTTGGACCCAGGGACCACAAGACTCAAGTCACGAGAATATTTCCAGAATGTTAAAAACAGAAATATTGGGCACTTCAACAATTACTTTACGTCAGTATATGGCACTATGGGGCAACTATTCAAAACGATTCAACCATGACCTTTATTGCATATTGATGCTCAGAAGTTTTAAATGCATATACAATATACATATCATTTCTTTAGTCTTGCTGTACAGAAACACCAACCAGACTGATTAGTATCATCTCTTGCCCCACAATAGAAGAGGTTCTCAACATTACACTAGTTATCTGGAAACTTTCAGTTTTGGCATTTTCATCCCTTTGCTTCTCACTGCTTCGTGTTTGTATGTATACAATGTTGAGTTTCAGGTTGGCACACTGGTGATATTATTTTCTTGTAAGTAGTGCACGTGTTAAAAAAGCAGTTTTTCTACTTACTAAATAATCCAGCTGTATCATGTTAGTTTATAGGTCAACTGTTTACTACACAAAGTATTTTCCTTTCTTTTTGTCAAGGAGTCCCAAGACTCGAGTGCCGCGACGTCATCTGAAGAATATAGGCAGTTGTCAGCAGAAGAAGTGAAGCAGCTGTTGCTGAAGGTCGTGGACGAGAACATCGACAAGGACAACGATGGTTACGTCACTTCAGATGAACTCAAGAACTGGCTTGGTGTTCTTCAGGAGAAAGTGATTCAGGATAACGTGAACAGGCAGTGGGCCTACTACGGTCCGCAGACTGAGGATGTGTTGTCCTGGGAGGGATACTATCCCGAGCGAAAGCAAGTCGTCACGTGGGAGAGGTATCTCAATCTTACGTATCCCGATGAGGGTAAGTTTTGAACTTGCAAGCAAGTGAAACGTAACAAAGGCTAAATAATAAAATGAAGTAAGATATCCGTGTATCCAATGGTATAGTTGGGAAAAAAAAACTCTGTAACGAACCAACTCTTTTTATTGGGCACTTGCATTGTCGATGAATTTTTCGAAGCCAAAAACGGTCACTTTATACCAATTTTAACTCGAAAAGCAAATTTTTTCAAAATGAAGATGGCTTGACACTAGTTGAATTTGTGTTGGTTTTACAATATACCAAAAATTGGATTGGGCAGTCTCCTCCCACCCCAACTATAGCACTGCGTGCACCTTAGAAGTAATAAAATACTTAAATTACTACAAAATACCTTAAGAAGTACCTGTAGCAAAAAATTTGAAGAAAAATGATTCATCTTATTTGTAGGAAAAGAAAAATTAGGTCTACACCGCATTAAATTCGAGAAACATTTTTTAAAAAATTGCATTCTTCTAAAATATTATATTTTTAGACACATGTCTAGGAAATTTTGATTTGTAAAAGTTCTTGCAGTTAAAATATTGTACTCCAACATTTTTCTACAGTTTGGTTCATCACATTTATTTCATAATCTTTTATAAAACTTGATCGTTGTTCGGTAAAATAAATTTAAAGTTTTAAGTCTCCCTGCGGATAAATTGTTTTTAACATAAAAATCACTTGTTTTAAAGTGTACAGATTTTCCCCTTCTGCATTTTAAATACCATTTTTAAAACTAACGTTTGAAGAAACTTCTTTTAGTTCTGCTTTAAGAAATCCTTGATTTTAAATGCTGAAAGTCGAGAAAAGTGTTACGTCACTTTTCTTCGAGAAACACGTGACGCAAGACATTCGGCTTCATTATCAATTCCGTACGGATTTTCGCCTTCAGGTGATTAGCTCCGTATCGGATGACAACTGTTTTCCCCGCGGATCGAAAGTAGGATTCCCCGCAACAAAAGTGTGTTAGAAGAGAGGTCGCGAACCTTGACCGCATTTCGCAGGGCCGATGATCCCGATTTTAGGTTTGCGAGGAAACTAGTTTCTCGCAGGCTGCAAATTTTGGCGAGATAATCTGTTTCTCATATTATTTCTCAAAGTGTGAAAGCAAATTTTTGAAGATTTTTTTCCCGCCACTTTCGGCGAAAAATAAAAATTAATATTTGAGTCGCTTTATCGAAAAACGACGTATCTGTTTTTATTGCGCATAAATTAAATGCATAGCATCACGAAATGGTTCAGTTGGTTAGATGGTTGTGAGTTCGAATCACCATGCTTCGAAAATTATAGTTCTGATGTCTATTTTTTCTTTAGAAAAACTTTAATGTAAATTCCATTAACAAATCTAAACCAGTTATTCTGAACCATATTTGAACCGTAACTACCCATTGGATGTTGACTGACACCTATCCCCCCCCCCCCCCGAAAACATAAGTTGACGCAAAGTGAGAATCGAAATTGCTGAAAATAGTCTTGGACCATTTGATTCAGTCATCCTTAAACTTTAAAAAAAACCTTGAATTCTGAAATTTTGATTTCAAATTATGTTTTTCGCAATCACGGGTTGCTACAGGGCCCTACTCATTGGGGACTATGGCTTCTACAAACAGTTCCTGTCCCCCAAGTCTACCCCTCCTCCTGGGCGGTTACGTGTGTATTGTGTGTGTGCAAGCGTGCGTGCATGTGCCGGCTTGTGTGTGTGCGTATACCTGTGTATGCACGTAGGCGTGTGTATATCTATGTAAAGGCATGTGTGTGTAGGGCATGGACGCCATCGACCAGGAGAAACGAATTCCAGGAGGCAGTGCTCGGAGCCGCGTCCGCAGAGGCCGGTGGAGCTGGTGTCCCTGGTCCAAGATGAAAAAGGAACCCAACACCAAGGCCTGTGAAATGAACGCAATAAGCAATCGTGATTACTCAAAAAAAAAGATCTTTTCGTACATTCCCCTCCACTTCCCAAACAGAACTGAGAAAATACTCAACTGAGATCATTGACGTACTTTGCAAAAACAAGAGAATTTTTCATTAATTCATTATCTTTTTCAAATTGGGATTTGGGAGATCTTTATCTGGGGAACTCCTAACGATATGTTTCGTAAACATTTTAAATTTCCGTGTCTACTAGCTTTAAGATTCTTTTTAATCCTCATTGCTCACCACGATTTCATTGTCCCTCTGAGGATGCAAATCACCCTGCAGAGGCGATCCTTAGAGCAGGAATTAAAATGGAGGGAGCAAGTCCAATAATTGGCTTAGCAAAACCTGACCCAAATACCCCACGTCACATGACTCGACAACGACGAATGGTTGGCACGTTTAGCGTGAAACAAGCGAAAGGAACCAGATTACTTCAAATGCTTTGCAAAATCTATCACTTGACTTGGGGTCTTGGTTTCATGAATGAAAGGCTTTACTCCCTCCATTTTCTTTTAATGAGGCGACCACCTCCAGATTGGGAACCACTGATCTAAACAACTCGGTGCAGGATTCTTAACTACAGTTGTTAAAAATCATGAAACAAGACAAGTTTCGAGATGTGGGTAAAAAACATAAGACAATACTGAATTTCGGCAATAACACCCGAAAAAAATCGTAATTCTGATTAACAGGAACATATTCAGCCCTGTTTTACAATGACAAATCAAGCCTTAGATGAAACTAAAGCACTTATCTTACACTAAGGGAGCAGCATACAGTCAGAGCAAAAAGTTATTTTTCCTTGGTTTTTTTCTTGTCATTAATCCCCCCCCCCGTCCCTTCGACGAATCTTTGAATGACACAAGAATTTCGAGATTTACCGAGTTTCTTAGCAGTATGTCATATTAAAGGAAAATGTAAAAATAACTGCCGATCCTATAAAAGCAGCTAGGGATTCTCTCCGTTTCTTTCTTTCAATTCCTGTTAAATCCAAGTATTCTCGGTTTTCCCTATCTGTGGCCGCCAGAGTCGGATAAAAGCATGAAGTATCTGCGCACGCAACTCAAAAGTATCTGCAAGCTAATTGTCTATCACGTAAAAGAAAGGAAGCGGGGGGGGGGGGGGGGATTGTCCGAATTCTAAAAAAGAACCTTTTTTCATAAGAAAATACTTACAAGTGTGCTTTAAGGTTACAAGGAACTAATTTTCGTGCCAATTATGTGATCCTATAGATGCTAAGACCTAATCCAAATTTAAAAATTTTAAAACTAAGCTTCTTTTTGCAGATATCTTTGCAGTAGTAAGCTCACATATGTTTTGGGAATAATATCTCTACTGCAGATCATACATTGGTAGGACCTTTCTTTTCTTAAGCTGTCCAGTCAAGAAATCAATAAGATACCCAAATTTCTGAAAATGAAGGAAAAACTAGCAATTCGCTGCTCCTTGGAAATGCTCTGAGGGCGGGGACAAAAAAGTGCAATAAATCTAGTAGCAAAAGTAGTATTTTATGAAGATGACAGATCCTACTAGGAGAAAGTTCCCCATCTGCCTTTGGTCCCTTAATAGCCCAATGCACACAAGGATTCCAAAACTATACCGTAGTTTCGTACGTAAGCGCCGCGGCACTTACGAGAAAAAAGTTTAAATTGCCGATGTGGCGGATAGAGCTGGTGCGGCGCACATGGAATTTTTTTTAGTTTACAACATTTTACAGAAAATAAACTGTTTTGAAAAGCAGAAAAATGATCGGAAATGTGTTAAATGTGTTTAGAATAAAAAAAAACTTTTTACCCGACTGCTCATGCGCGACGCAAAGGAGAGTGATGTGTTTATCAGTCTGTATGTCTGTTCCTATGGCGTTCTACAGGTTAAACGCCTTGGCCAATTTTGGTAATTTTTACGTCAATCGATATGTCTTAACCTTGGGAGTGTCACTAAATACATGACAGTAATCAAAAAAACCATTTGAAAAACCAGTTGCCATTTTGTCAGTTTGGGATCGGCGCAAGCTGGGTGTCGCACGATACCTGCGTGCGACAAATGCAGGTAGTTTTCACTTCCTAAATTTTTTAACAGACTTCAAAAAGGAGGCGGTTATCAGTTCATACCGTATGTATTTTTTTGTTTGTCCACTCATAGCGTCTCACCTAGTGAACCGATTTTGATGATTCTTTTTTGATGGATAGGGGATGGCTCAACTTAGGTCCCATTACTTTGTTTGACCATATTTGTTCTTTAGAAAAAAAGTTATGGGCAAAAAACAGTAAACTTTATGCAATTTCCCTATTAAATTGTAGCGAACTTCGCACTTTTCATCCGTGGATAACGGTGGCTCAGTGGTAGAATTCTCGCCTCCCACACGAGCAACCTGGGTTCAAATCCCGACTAGGACAAAGTGAATTTTACTAAAATTTCGTTTCTACTGTTTCCCGTATTTTCTCGAATGTTCTATTAATTTCCGTATCTTTCCAAGTCGCTTGAGTATTATCGCTTCATTTGGCTTTCACATTGGCTTCGCTATCTTCATCTACGCGACAACATGAAACTCATTGTTATAAAAGTTTGGTGCCATATAAGAGTAACATTAATAGTAATTGTAAGGATAATTTTGAATAAAGGCTTTTCTAAAGCAAAACAGTGATATAGGGCCGAACTTCTTACTAGGTAACTTCTTACTTTTACTGAAATATCTACATTTACACTAAAAAGAATGAAATAAAAAAAATTTTGAAAAAAATAGAACCGACTTCAAAATTGCTCTAAAAAGTGAAAAATAATTTTATTCTTTAAACGCCATCGATAATACTTTTAAACATCATTTTTGAAGTTGGCGCAAAAACAAAAAGTAAAATCCATTGTAACCATGCTTCGTTCATATTTTTATCAAAAAATCATCCAAAGTTAGGAACGAAACATTTATATCGTTACTCAAATATGCTGTCATCAATGCGTAATGCATTTGGTAGTGAAGAAACTGGACCTGGTTAAATTTATACTTGTAGTTGAGTTATGGCTGTGAATGATTTTATCGATCGTTTTTGCGCCAACTTCAAAAATTATGTTTCAAAGTATTATCGATGGTGTTTAAAGAATAAAATTATTTTTCACTTTTTAGAGCAATTTTGAAGTCGGTTCTATTTTTTTTCCAAATTTTTTTATTGTTTACTAAGTCTACTAATTGGGGTCTCAGTGGCCGAGTGGTCTAAGCGATTGCTTGTCCTACTTGAGGCGGCGAGTCAAGACACCTTTGCTCCGGATGTACTTCCCCTCTTTCTGATGTAATTCTTTCATGTGTTCTTTAAGTGTAATCTGTACTGTAATAAAAAATATATTATGCGTAACATAGGCAAGACACTCAGATTGTAGTCTTCATCAAATACACCCGTGCAATAAGCACTAAAGGAAAGAAAATCTACTAATTCGAATTTCATCTCCAACATGTTGTATTTGTTTTTGCCTTGATTCAAGGAACTGAGTTTCGCGATATGTACTTTCTTGTTTTGAGAGAAAGATTTGACTGACTCCGATTTCGCGTCATGAGTTATACAGGCTGTTTATATAGCTGTGCTGTGGGTGACTTAAGTTAGCGCATTTTTGCCGAAGGTCAAGCACATGTGCTTTAAGCAGAGTTAGATTCCTAGAGGGACTAATTATCAGTAGTTTAGATCACCGCAAGTTACTTAATAAACCTCACGATACAAACTCTCTAAATGAAATGACAAGATTGCGAAGTGTACCGTCTTATAATCATAACTAAATCAATGAAAATTAACTAAAAAGTGTCAAAAAATTATTAAAAACAAAAAAACCAGACTGCGTAAAAACCAAAAAACTAAACAGAAAAATGTTTAAGCCCAGTAGTTTAGAATGTTATGAAGTACTACTGAATAACTACACAATTGAAAGAGTTTAATAATCGATACACACATAAGACAAATCATAAATTTAAAAGCCGAATAGAAGGATCAAAAGGCGGGGCCCATTCAAGGAACCCCGTAAAATTTGAATGAGCCCCGACTGTTGATCCTTCTATTCTGCGTTTGAATTTATGATTTGTCTTATCTTTGTACGGTTATAAAACTATTTCAACAGTGTAGTTATTCAGTAGTACTTCATAACATTCTAAACTACTGGGCTTATACATTTTTCTGTTTAGTTTTTTGGTTTTTACGCAGTCGGGGTTTTTTATTTTTTATTTTGAAACAATGACAATGCAGTGCTTCATCCGGACATTACACTTCCGAGATTTGTATGCAAATGAGTTTATGGTTCGTCGGTAGCTCAGTAGGCAGCGCGTCAGTCTCGCGGTTCGTATACCCGTTAAATCATTGAGAACATTTCATTTGGAAGTGAAGTGATGGTAAAATATATTTTAAAACGTTTCAATGGTAAAATGCAATTTTCAATTTTCAGCACTAAAAGAAGGTGAACCAAAGACTCAAGAAATGAAGGAATTAAAAGATATGATTCGTCGCGCAGAGCGTCGCTGGAAGAACGCCGATGTGGACGGTGACGGTAGCCTGTCCAAGGAAGAGTTTCGAGACTTCATCCACCCGGAAGAGTCCCAGAGGGCAGGGGGTGTGGCTGTGCTGGAAGCCATGGAAGACATGGATCTGGACAGAAACAAGGAAGTTTCTCTTGAAGAGTACATGAAACACCTGAATAAGGTAGGTGGGGTGAGACTCAATGGCAAAAATAACTTCAATTGAGGTTGCAGATTAAGTCAGTAGTCCTTCCTGTGCCTTTAAGGGCTGCATAACAGTACGTGTCAATCGCAATAAGTCTTGAACTGTGAGATGTTATGCTTTTGAGCAATTTTTGAGTGTCAAGTTGTTGCGATGTTCGCAAGAAAGGAATCTTAAACGTTGATTGCCTCCCTGGCCCTTATTCAGATAATCATGCAGTGTTCAGTAATTCTTTGATACAAAAAGGCATATTGCAGCAGTTGTTAAATAATTATACAACCACAATTAAGCTATAAATGAGGTAAAACTGAAATGGGAGCATAAGTAAGAGATTGAAATAGAAGACAAGTAACATTTCTAGAATGCTACAATGCATGACTTATTTTCTTGTTTGAAAAATTTTATTTTGTTAACAGAATAAGTCGCGGAAAAACATTTTTAAAAAAACTCAATTTTTATCCATATTTAAAAAAAATAATTCAGCGTTGAAATGAAACAAGCAACATTAAAAAGCAAACTTTTAGCTATTTCAAATGGCTGCTATGTAATGAATAAAAAGTAGCTTAGTAAAACTTACACTACACATACACAAGACAGCCCGGTTATCACATCCTGAGACTGCAGTTTCGTTCTTATTAAAACTCCTCAGTTTGGAATAGGGAATAACCAAACTGGAGGCAGATTTCATCTCATTGAAGCTGCGAGTGCCAACATCTGCCTCCAACTCGGTTATTCACTATTCCTGATGAGTTCTAATAAGAGCTTAACTGCAGTCTCATGATGTGATAACGGGGATGTCTGGCGTATTGCATATAATTCTGTCTTAGCCCAGGCTCAAGGCCGGTAACTTACTGCTAAATAGTGAAGCCTGTCATTGCTAGGAACAATTTACAGGGATCTTATTTATTGCGACTACATTCATTTATGTCCCTCCATGGTATAGTTTTTGTCAACGTGTTCACAGTAAACCAGGGCTAGCAATGTCTTTTATTGACCTTTTTTGACTAAAGATGAATTAACATTAGCTCGCAGTGTCTCCAGTCAATTACTATGAGAGGTTATTTTCAATACAAAATATTAATGTTGTCACCCAAAGTAAAGGAGTAGGGTTGGGATATCCAGTTTATTGCTTCATCTGACCTTGAGTCTAACACTATAGAGGGGTTTCATTGCCTCAAGAGTTTGGACGCTGTTATAGACACTCACAATTAGTGCGCAAGCACCCTTGGAAGTAACTTTTTGGGTAGAATCTCCAGCAACTTTTTCATACGCCTAGAAGGCTTTATAACCGCGACGTATTTAACGTTTACCAGCCACCGTTGACGAACTCAACCTGCTTCGGTAGATTGAGGCCGAAACTCGCAGCACTGCGATCACGAGCACAGCGCCCATTTTTCTAGGCTACCGTAGCCCATACCTTCCCAAGTTTTTTATTCATACCGAAAGAAAAGAAAAATCATCATCTGAATCTGTATTATGGGGCCGTAATAATATTTAGTCGAAGCCATGGGCGCCCATATAGGGGGACAAGTGGAGGCTCGAGCACACCCCTCCCTCAAATTAGAACTTCATTGCCTTTAGTACTTGTTCTTTGCAAAAAATGTAAAAAATTTCTTCCCCAGCCATTAATGAATAAGTTATTAAAAATGTCAAATTTTATTGACTCTAATCTGTCCTGAAATTTGTTTGCTTGAGGAAAATATCCTGCTAAACCATGGGGAAAATATCTGAGCCCCGCCCCCTTACAATTTTGAATACGGGCGCCCATGCGAAGATCTAAAAATTGGTGTTTTCGCAGATGACTTAATAATTAAATTTTCATGTTTCACAATTATGAGAAAAAAAATGATTATTGAAAAGAGGATACTTCCTTTTACACAACTTACAAGAATTTCCTCCTCATAGGTGTCTTTATGTGTTTTTCAGTGAGTCAGGACTGGATGTCCGGCTCCTAAAGGTTCAGGGGGTGCAGGGTGGGATCTCATCCCCCTGGATATCCTCTAATCCAGCGGTGTCAGTGTTTACCTGGTTGACACTGCCAGTCCGGAGGAGATAGCGTTATCCACACACACACACACACAGAGGCGCGCACGGGTTTAATGGTATAAAGTTTGAGAGGAAAAAGTAATCCTTATCAGTCGGGAGTAGAAGAGGGAAGAATGTGTATGATTCGCGTGGGCAAAGTCGATTAATGTGGGGGAAATTAATTCACAATTATGTAATTCCTTCCATAGAGAATTGTTGTACTTTCAAGTTTCTGTTTTGTTCAATTCACATCTTTTTTGCAGCATCTTCTGCATTTGCAAGTTTCAATTTCATATGGCACATTGACAAAACGATGATCAAAAATGTTCTATATACCTTTCAAAAAAAGAAAAAACTCGAATAAAATACAAGGGGAACGGTATAAAACGTTAGTAAAACTGTAGCCAGTTTAGTTATCGATGTGATGGATATCATTCCGCCAATTTTTGTTTCAGTCATGTGTTCAGAGCCAGCTTTTAAATATACATATACATACAGCTCCCTTGGACTACATCGAAATAGCTTCCTATCCCCTCTCGCAGTTCACGAACTCTAGAATATTACTTCTTTTATGTATAATTTATTTCATTACTAATTATTGTTAAATAAAGTTATTTCTTAGAACTTCCAAGACTTAACATAAAAAAGCTGTAACAAACAACGAAACTATTCTTTTTCTGACGCTAATAAGGCGCTTCAAAGTCACTGCCGCCAGCGGAATTTGCACAGTTAGACCCCTGCGTATGTCCTCAATCACACCTAACAAGTTCTCTCGCCAATTAAGGATCATCGTGATTGAACAAATTTGACAACCCTGGAGTGGAATGATTTGAATGTACCAACAATTAATCAATTATTTTATTACTTGTTTAGAAATTCCGAGACTTAGCATGAAAGTGCTTTATAATAAAAACAAAAGCTATTCCTCTGACGCCGAAGCGCTTCAAAGACGCTGTCGCCAACGGATTTTGCACAATCAGGCCTCCTAGAATCATCCCGGCGTACGTCCTCAATCACATTCCAAGTTTTCTCGCCTGTTAAGAATATTCGTGACTAAACAAATTAGATTTGCCAACAGTGGAGTTGAATGATTTGAATTTATCAATGCAATAGAAATAACAATAACAAGTTGTAAATTATTTCGTGGAGGTAATCGAACTGTTTTTATGCTTCAGGTGTCTGGAGAGGAGAAGGAGGATCCTAACTGGGCTTCTGCACAACAAGGTCACTTCACAGACTTCCTGGATCGTGACAAAGATGGCAGTCTGAACGAAGCAGAGATGAGGGAATGGGTGGTGCCCACCTACGATAGGAGCGAGGCCGAAGCCTGGAGGTTGATCTCCATCGCTGACCACGACCAAGATGCCAGGCTAAGCAGGAAGGACATCGAAGAGCACCACGAATATTTTCTCACGCTTCTACCGCCAGAGTACTGGGTGCAAGAATATCCATCTGACAACTCTCAGCATGACGAATTCTAAATATCTGCTGCAAGTTAGAAACCTTCCGAGCCGAACTTAACCCGAAGATCTTTCGCCTTCCAAGATTTCGTTCCATGCGCACAATATGCCTGAAACATTAACAAGTCTTCCAGTTAATCAAAACAGAAAAAATTATAATAGACTACATAGGGCATTTAGATTTGGCCTTTAATTTATTGATTAGGGCATTGATGGAAGTAAAAATAGTAACTGATCTTTTCAATAATTTAATAAAGCCCTAGCGGGTGATGAAATATCAGTTATTCATGGCAGAATTATGTGCTGCATAACTGTTAGATTTGTGATTTTTTGCAATTCGCAAGTTTTAAACTTTTTTAAGTTTCTTGTAAATAGTAAATGCTTTTTGAGCAATATGTTTCTGTGTGGGATCTTGTTCCTATTGTGGTTGCCGACATTCCAACAGTAAACTTTCTACACGTGGTCATCTGATGTACATAGCTTTTTCTAAGATCAGAGTATACAACTTTTTACAATTATTTTCTACTTAATCTTTTGGTGATATGCACAATTGTTATTGGAATGTATTTTTGTTCAATAAAGTGATTTTACATGTAAATATATTCTTTGCAAGATTAAAGGGATTGGAAATCCATATACAAACAACGGTATAAAAGCGAGTATGTAATTTCACTTTTTAATGTTAATAATAGGCAATTCTGCTTTGCTGTTGTGGAAATGTTTGATTCTAGTGTAAGAGAGTACTCTTTTTATTCTTTTCGTCGGTTATCTATATTGAACGACATGCCTTTCAAAAATTTCCTTCAGCTCTGTAACTTAAAACTTTCAATTTTGTCAGTGAGGGTTATAAAACTCAGAATTTTCTAAAATTTAGTAAATGGCAATCAACGTTTTGACTCGCAAAATTAGCAGATTACTGCAGACATGTGTTTCGGGATTACAGGGAACCCTTTTTTAATGCAAAATAGTGAGCTTTTGGGTGTAAAGACATCCATCAGATGTCTTTGCATACAAAAAATGCAATGGATGGTGGACTGGAATGTAATGGATGGTGGAAGATTCAAAAGATTTGGATGTAAAGACTTCAACCGGGGGGGGAAGTCTTTAGGTACATCCAAGAGCTCATTATTTTGCACTGAAAAAAAATAGGTTCCCTATAACATCGAAATAAGTCTGCAGTAAACTGCTAATTTTGTGCGTCAAAACGTTGTCGACTGCCTTTTACATCTGCACACCAAGGTATTTATTTCTCATCTACTATATAGTGTGTTAAGTACTATGCGCTACAAATAGAGTAATTTTGGAAAATATCCGTATGCTTATTTTTTGTAAAAATATTTCAGATCAAATAATGTTTGGCTTTATTGCCTTTTTAATAGCATTTTATAAGCTAAGTATTTAATACTAGCTTACTACCCGGTGTTGCCCGGGTGCTTTTCAATCAAACATCTTTTTAATAATCAAAAGAATTAATTATACTGAAATGAGCGCAAAAAAACTCATTCACACCACTCTCTAGGCTCAAAATACTTTAAATAGCACAGAAAATCTAGCATTTGCCAAAAAGTAGCAGCATCAACTTAAAGCGAAAAAGTTTTTAAAAAATGAGGTATGTTGTCTGGGCTCTTTAGTGTCCACTGGTACGTTGTCTGAGGTTGAATCAGACGAACGGTATTGCGCATTCATGAGAAGGCACTTCGGAACGCCTTCCCGAAAGCAGAGCTAATTTTAGCGTGGGGGTGATCACTACTGCTTGAAATTGAGACAACCCTAACTTTGGCGGGCATTTAAATTTGCGAAAATGTCTTTGTGTTCTTTCCTTTAGTTTCTAGCTTTGCTTAATTGTTGTCTCCGGGGCATCTTTACTTTTTAAACTGAAAATTTCAGAACTATAAATATTGTATATACAAAAAAAGTAAGGTATTTTGTTTTCCGAATAAACATATCTATTAAGGATAGTTATAGTCCACTCCTATTCGTTAAAGCGTGATGTTATATAGCCTTCCTCAATGAATGGGGGCAATTCCATGAAACTAGAGACATCACATTTAAAAAAAACTTCATTGTATCAGTATTTTTTTTTTCTTTCATATGAGGAGAAAGACTATTTTTATAAAACTATGCAAAAAAGTTAAACACATTTTTTGTACGTTTTATAGGCAATGTTGAACAACACTACTCGGTGCCAATGTGTCGTTGTATAAGCGGCTCTAAAAATTAATCCTTTTTTTCACTTAGGAAATTAATTGTTATGTCTACAATCTTATTTTTTATTGAAACTTAGTTTACACAGGAAGAAATTAGACCAACAAAGAAACTTTAAACTGTTAATTGTCTTTTAACATTTTTTTTAAAACTAGGCCTCATACTAATGTAACATCAGTCACAAAATTGTATAAAAGCTTGCCTTGCTAAAACAAACCCAAGTTAATTAAAAGTCATATTCTCTTCATTTATGAAGATATCTTTAATATTCATCACTTAAATATTTAGATATAGTTGAATTTAATTTTTATAACTTATTTAAAATATGTAACATCAGTCACATTTCTCTTTTCGGTAATAAACCTCAAACTGCTCAAATGCCGTTGATTGCTGCAGAAAGGCAAAAAAGGAAGCGAGGTAATTAAGAAATAAAGGAAAACATGAAAATTACAAAAAGTAAAACAAAGTAGAAGCAAAAAAGAGCGAACGATAAAAAATAAAATAATTTTTAAATACCTAGCATAATTACCAAAGTTATTTCAGAATGGAACTAAAAAGAGAAATTATGTGATGAAGTAGCACAAGAGTAGAACAAATATGAAGTATTGAAGTCCCAGGTTTTAATTATTAATTACCCTCTTCAAAATAATGAAACCTTGGTAAAATCTATTAGTTATTAAAAGCGCTCTTTGTTATATCTTCACAAAAGAAAACTGCAGTCGTAAAAAAAAAAAAATCCATCATGAAATTTGACAAACAGATACAACTAATTCTGAATGTAATACATTTGAAAAAAAATGCTATATCATCGATACAGAAATATTTCTAAATGTCACAGCTTCATGCAAATTTCAGAGTTATTACCATCCGACTTGCAGCCATGTTATAAAGAGTTATAAATTAAAAAAAAAGTATTACTCAAATATAAGTTGCAGCAGGTGTTTAGCAGCAATACTTTTTTTTTGCAGTAAAGGAGGGATTCGCTTCAAACAGAACATGTTCCAAAATTGTTGATTGCAACTGGAGAACGGGTTATTAAAGAATATCACTAACAATTGTATCACGAGAAGTTAGATGCATTGAAATTAAAAACTAAGAGTATTTAGTGACTGTAAAGATTCAAGCAGAAAGACATTGGAAACAGCTTGTCAATGTGAATGAAATTTATTATTCAAATGAGAAAGGAATAAAATATTTAGCGCATAGATGTAATAAATGCAAGAGATCTTTTTATTTTATGAAATACATCAAAAATATATCTTTTAAAACTTTATAAATGTACTTTTCTTGTAATTTAAATACAATTTTAAACAAAACATGTGCTAATTTTATTTTGAAGGAGAAATAATTTGTAATTGCATCAATTTATTGAAGATAATTTCAAATTGTATGTAAGTCAATTTTCTCAATGTCCCCTCCTCGTAATATCAGTCACGTTTTTTTATTCCCTTCAATTTCACACAAAAAAATTTCCTCAAGTCTGAAAACACGTGTGGGAGCACGTAAAAATAGTCACTGACGTAAAAATAGTCAAATTGTTACGTCAGTCAGTGTGGACAGACCCATGGAGCATTCAACAGAAAAAGAATATTTCAACTCGAAACCGTGATTCCCGAGATTAGCGCGTTCAAACAAACTCTACTGCTTTATATTAGTATAGATAACCTTCCTCAATGAATGAACTATTCAATACAAAAATAATTTTTCAATTCGAACCAGTAGTTCCCGAGAGTAGCGCGTTCAAACAAACTCTTTTGCTTTATATTTTTAGTATAGATAGATTATGCTTAATTATCTGAACGAAGTCAAAACTTAAAAAAAAAGAAAGAACACCCTTCGATTGAGGTTTTGCAGCAGCAAGGGGCGTTTCCGAAAAGTTGATTTTCGGACCGTAGGTCTTTTTTTCGTCATTAGCCGGCCCGGTAAGCTTTAATATGAGGGAGGAATTTCTTCAAGAAAGAAGAAAGATCTCGCATATCGACAGAAAAATAATCCACAGAAATAATATCTAAGATAAGATATTGAAGAGAAGTGTTTTTATTTTTAAAAATGTATACAATTTGCTGTCGCAGGCTGCTTGAACTTTTATAGCTTCGACGGCAGCACGTGTTTATCATTTAACCGCAAGGTTAACTATAAAATCAGTTGATCTAAGTTCGTTTTTTAAGCGTAGCTTTTCGAATGAGGCCGTGGTAGCCTGATCGGTAGAGCATTGGACTCGGGGCCGGAGGGGCTCGGGTTCGATCCCCGCTGGTCGAAGACCCACCGTCGTCATTAAAGGGGACTGGGCGACGTTAAATATGCTCGTGGTCTCAATGTCCTCCAAGTGAAACGATACCTCTGGGGGTGCTAGTACCAGGTAGCTATTAGCTCTGGGACTAGTTCTAAATTCTCATTAACTGTTCGATCCGGTGATGGTGCTGCCATCTATCGGTATATAAAATAATTGGAGGCAAGGCACTTAGTATGCAGTCCTCGACATAAATACAGTTGTAGTCAGTTGTGACTCCTGAATAGAATAGAATAGCTTTTCGAATGTAGTAAAAATGTGACTGGCTCTTTTTTTTTTTTTTTTTTCGAAAGAGAAAAAATAATAATATTTTACCCATCGAGTTATTTATAATTTTAAGGTTTCTCTTCGTATTCTAATAAATATTCATAGGTTAACTAAATGAAAAGCGTAATTTCACTTTGGTGTAGAAATTATTTTATTCGTACAAAGGGTCAAAAATTGTCATCAGAAAAATCTACATTTCAGTACACGATTTTTTTTTCTGAGCAAAAATTATTCTATTGTAGTCTGAAATCTTAAACCTGATACCTATATTTTCGCTTATATTATGCATTAGTTTTCTGATCGGGGCCCTAAGTTTCAAAAACAGAAGAGAAAAAAAAAATCCTTACAATTAAGCTACAAGTTGCATCAAGTTTTCGTAACAGCAAGGAGCATTCCAATCTCATCTATTTTATTGCCTGACTTGTGTTATTTTTTGTATTTTAAGTGTTCATGTAATGCGTGATTAGTCTGGTTTTCCAACACAGATAGTCCAGGCTGGGCCTGAACACTCATTCTTCTGGTTATCAGTCGAACGCTCTGCTGATCGAGCCATTCAGCTCTGTCAGTCACAGCGCAAATTAAACTTATAAAATTGACCAAAAACCTCAGTCCGGTGCTTTAAAACAGGTTTTTTAACGGAAAAAAAAACAGAAAAAATTTTTGGAACGTGGGTGGTTTTTTTTCCCCCGTTATTAACCTGCACAATGATCTTAAAAATGAGGGGTAAATCAAACAAATCGATCAAGAAATAAGGAAGATCTCGCGTAGGAACAAAAAACAGGCTTCAGAAATAATATATAAGGATTATTGGTTAATTTATAAGAAAAATATGACAATGATACGGATATATATTGTTTTTTTACAAATCATTTTTAGCAACGTTGAGGATTTTCTCCGAAAAGTACCCTCGAGATTTGCCTCATGACTGACCCTAACCTACACCCACTGGATCGCGATGCCAGCGTCTTCAGGTCGAGCCACCGTGGCTACGCATAGCCTGCTTTCCTAACATTCTATATTATAATTGAATTTACCCCGTTACGCGCGCTTTGTCACAAATCGGTTTACCCTCCCATAAGAAGTTATCACTTTTAAAAAATAATAATAATAATTTTCTCTTGAAATACTATTTTCAAAAGAATTTTTTCCAAAAAAACAGGATTTCAGTTTCAAATTGCAATGAAGCATTGCTTGTTCGCAAATTGTGGGGTTATGTAGTACAACTTGATTTCTGAAAACGTCCGTTCAACTAGACAGAGGAATTAAAGAATGTGGGTCATGTCGGCACCAACTGCGAGTTAGTTCTAGGATTAAAAATTTAATACTTTTCTTCCAGGGGAAACAGAGCCTATTTTTCTTACTTTTTTCAGTCGCACAACCTATTCTTGGATGGCATTATTTTGCGAAACTGAGTGCCCTAGTTTTACTAACTTCATCCCCTCACGATGGGGCCCGAAAATTGCTCCGAAGCAGGAAACGGGACGAGTAATAACATATCGGTCTGGTTCTACGAAGTGTTAGGAATGCAGACACTGTTATTACAGTCGAACTCGCTTATAGCGAACGCGAAGGGACCACGATATTTGCTTGTTATAAACGAGTGCTCGTAAAAAAAAACGGGTTCGTGAAAACAAATCATGCTTATTTTTATATTTATGTACAGTGCCAAAGAAGCTGGTTATTTGCTTTGAACTGTCTTTTTGTGTCTTTTTTGTTGCTTTCGATGAACGCGTAGCCCGAAAAACATCATCCTTTGCGTCCGTGGCTTCAAAATAGTTTGAAGTTTTTTTGCACTTTAGAAGCCATTATAGGTATGTCGAGGGCTGTTGAGCTTTTCTCAGTAATTTATAACTTTCGGCTGCATTCAAAATATTTATGGAATTTTTCCTAAAATAGGATAATTTTTTCTGTGGTGGAAATCAGCAGAAATTTCATGAAGTGCAAATATTTTGCTCCCTTTAAGCCGGGTTTGCTCGTTAAAAGCGAGTTATGTTCCCATCGACTCAGCGTTGTACCAACCAAATCTGTTTGATTTTGTCGCTAAATCCCAGTTCTCGTTAAATCAGGGCTCGCTATAAGCGAATTCGACTGTACCGCTAGTTACGTATCTTGAATGCACAGACCTCAATCGTGCTCAAAGAAAGTATTTAAAATGTATAAATTAAAATTTTATTTTTTTTAATTAATTAATTAGAACATTAATTCCCTAAAAAGCATTTTACATTGCTTCATTCTTTACTTATTTTTTAAATATGAACACTTTCAGATAGAATGGTTGAAGGCCTCACCACAAAGTGACACACCAGTTACGTTACATTATGACTAAGCTATGCCAAACTGAATGAAATGTATAAAATTGAAACATTTTTTTTTAACCATCATCCAAACATATACCTCAACGAGTAAAAAATATAAGGGGGTTTGTGAAGAGAGCCCAGAACGTGTTTGTGCTTTTTATCGCTAACTTAAGACTTGCAGTTTTATTTCTTTGTTAGAAACTCTTTAGTGAAAAACTAGCATTTTAAATAGTAAAGTTTTAAGGTTTTACTCTCTTCTATATCAAAATATAGAAGGAAGTATTGGGTTCAGGAAATTTTTCGAACTTTGACGGATTTGCACTTTTTGAGTTGTGCGAGTCCATTTTAATCATTTTTGGAAAATGTCTGTGAGTGTGTGACCTGTTTTGTGTGGCAGCTCTACAGCAAAAACTACTGAATGAAATCGAATGAGTTTTTGGTGCCAATTCCTCCAAGAGGGACAATCGAACGCTTTTAAGTTTTGCGTGCCTTGCTAGGTCTCACGAAGTAAACGGCGGAATCGAACAATATTTGGTTCACACGTTTACTCTCCAATACTGATCTTTATCATATTTCAAATTTTTACCAATCGATACAAATATGTCCTGCGGCAAAACACTTATATGTGCTCCAGTATCTAACTTAAAACTTACCTCTTTATTACAAATGCGAATGGTCTTGGTCCAAAATATCCACATTATCAACGTGGCACACTTTAGCAGATTCTACAGGAATGTCGGTACTTTTCTCTTGTATCTTGTTGATGCTTCCATCAAGCGCCGAGCTAGAAATTTTTCTTATGTTTCCATATATGCAAACTGGAGAGAAATTGTTACGGTTCCTTTAACAGTAGCAGGTCAACAGTAGTTCGGTGAGCCGAACATTCAGACCTCGTACGTTTGCGATTACACTTCTTGCACTGGAAAGTCACGCAACGGACTTGATAATTCATTATTGGAAGACCTAATAACACCTGTTGAACTTTGCTGGGGATTAAAATCGTTCTATTGAATACTTGATGATCGATGAGCAAACCATTGGGTTGTATCAACATTTTTAGCTTGAATTATTTAACCTTGTGTCTTACTCAAATCAACTGATCGACGAAGTTCTGCAGCACTTGGAAAGTCAAAGTCCCCCCCCCCCTCCCCTCTCGCAGTAATCTTTCCTGCAAACCTCTGCGATACCTAGAACTCAGGTATCGCAGGCTATAGTAGTTTTGCCACCCCAGGCGATGTTGACAAGTTCCACTGCCTAATCTAAATAATGCACTTTTTTTTCTTAAATCACTAAGCATACTCCCACGTATTGCTGCAATTTGAGCTGCAAAGAGAAAAAAAAAATAAGGAAAAAAATTTAAGTTTTTCATCTCCCACCCCTTTTTTTTTTTTTTTTTTTTTTTTTTGCCTTCTTTGAGTTTGCCATTATGAAATTTGCCGCCCTAGGCGTTGGCGCAGGTCACCTATCCTAGGAGACGGCCCTGATGGAACTTTACTATCAAGGACAACACTATCTATTTGGTCGCCAAATTCGCACGACTTCACTTATTTTCGTAAATCAGTATAAAAGGCTTTAAATTTTTCACCTTACTCTTGAACTCAATCCTCATATAAATAATACCTGATGATTGAGTAACCCGCGTGTTTCAACAATGAAACTCGCGCCACGGCATGATAATTTGATAATATGTTTTGGTAATGTTTAACATGGAGGGAAAGGCTTTATTGCGACAAGGCTGAACTCGATGTGGTAACTTAACAGTTTCTCTGGTAAGACTGTTATTTCAGGGGTATGATGAAACGAAAGAATAGCCAACAATGAACGCTACCTACTGGAGTTTAGGGTTAATCCCCTGGAGTTAGGGTTACAATTCCAACTATCAAAATATCCCCAACAGGCAATGGCTTCGTTCAAATGTAGAAGCAATTTTCACCCGTCATACCTTGACGGGTGACTTTCTAGTCTTTTAATATCTGTCGTCATTGTTTGGAAGGGTAATTTTACATGGTGTTTCTTTTTTCTCTTATTTAAGCCTGATTGTTGAATATAAGTCTCTTAACACAATTTTTACTTTCAAAGTAGACCGAGCAAAGCCGGGCAACGCAGCTAGTTGTTCAATATTAACCTTTCAACTATCATAGTCTTTTTTAATGTTGCATATACAGTCGAGTCCCAACTTACGCGAGGGATGCGTTTCAAGACTCTTCGCGTAAGTTGAAATTTCGCGTTGTAGAAATTTCAACTTACCCTGTTGTAGGGTATGTATACAAATTTTTTTGAAACATACCAAATTCTTTAAGACACTTATAAACACCCCTCAAACTGCTTTAAAGCATTCCTCAACAAAACATTAAAGTTTCTTATAATTAAAAACTGTACTTTTACTGTACCTAATTAAAACATAAAAAAGCTGCTTCATTCAACATAAAAAACTGTTAAGATGCACAAAATAAATGATCAATGGCAGGGAAAGACATAGAATAAAACTACGTGGCACGTACATCACGTGTACTTAATGTCGTGCTACCGTCGACGTACTTTTTAGTTAAGCATCTTTACAAACTTTAGATGAAACAGTGGACTAAGATGTCATTTTATTTCATAAACTTTAATATTTAGAAAAAAAAGACGCCGAGAGGTTACTTGATGCACTAATAAAGCGATGCGTGGACTAGTATGGTGAAGGGAATTTTTGCTATCAGTGACGCAATAGGGATAAAATATATTCACGAAATCAATATTTAGGATCCAATAACGAAACCGATACTTCCTTCCAAAGAAATTCGTATTGCAGAAGAGGAATTTTCGTTAGCCCTAAAATTCGTTACTCGGGGAAAAACTCGCGTTATAGCCATTTCGCGTAAGTCGAATCGCGTTGTAGCGGGAGTCGACTGTAGTTCAACTGCCTCTATCACTTTTTCATGATCTTGTTTGTCGTCTTGTGAAATCACAGGCATTGAAAACATCTGGACCTTCTTCACAAACTGCATTTAGTAGCATGGGTTCTTTTTTTCATTTCGAGACCCCGCCATATAAAGGCTAAGCTGTTTAAATTTTCGCCTATTATTTGCCATATTTCAGGCTTAGCTGAGGCCTATTGGCAATAATATTCCACTCTGTTTCCTTGAAGTGGTTCAAACTTTTGACTGCGCCATGTTACGTTTTGTTAAAAATGCTTTAAGGAATACGCAAAAATAACATTTTATTATATTTATTAAAGTTGAACTCAACTTCAGCATACATATGAATCAACTAAGAGTATATCTAAATAATAATATCTGTTATTAAGAACGATTTTTGTTCTTAAGATTTAGTGTCCCCTACTTTTCGCCGACACTATTTTTTTTCATTCCTTGTTATTAGCGTATTTTCATTAAGTTCTTTTTTCCTTTAAGTGACAGCGGGTTTTCAATATTGTTCTAATTATATGAAGCTATCTTTACTTAAATTTTCTTTTCTACGAGAAAAGGATGGGGTTTTCATTTTGTTCTAATCGCAACATATATTTTCATTTGATTATTGATAACATACAATATAAAACTTCACGAACTAAACAAAATCGTGAAGCAATCTTCGGGGGGTTGATGAGCTTAAGCGAGCAGGAAGTAGGGGCAGCAGCCTTGTTAATTGATTATTAGTGCTTGTTTGCATATTTAAACAGTTGAAAAACACTCAATGGACATAAAGATGATGTTTATTTCGTTTCTTGATCAACAAGTTTCGTTCATCGCTAAAGCAAATTAAAAGCAATAGCCCCTGGTCATTCCACATAAATCGAAATTTGGTGTTAAATTTCTAGTGATGGTAAATAGCAAAAATAAGCTTAGATGGTAGGAAAACTGCGCTTTGTTTGAGGGAAATAACACTTGAACTATAAGGAAAACGTAAAAGTCTCAGACATTTTCAAAAGATTTATTTCTTTTACTGCTCTTCGAGCTACTTCACGACAATTTGATCGAGAATTTATTACTTTCGTTTTCGCTCTTTCCTGCTTTCCATTGTTCTGGAGAGTTTATTCACATTCTAAACCTCTCTTTGTTTATGTACCTTTTTAGCTTTGCTTTCTTCTCAGCGCAATACTGTTGTTTACGGTTACACACATGCATATTTAAGTAAATATTACATATGTCAATCCATGAGAGGTCACAAACGCATGGCTGATTCATCTGTTTTGTGAGACGGCTAAGACTAATAAATAAATTTAAAAAAAACCACAAAATTCTAGATAAACGATTTTTGTTTTTTGAAAAATAACTTCGGCACTCGGGAAAATAACTTCGGGTAATAATACACTCGAATTCTTTCTCTGACGTAAATAAATAGCAATTATACACCCCAGAACTCATTTTAGATTTCATGTCTTTAAAAGAAAAAGACTTCTCTCACATGCTTTTGTGCTCCAGTTTGAAAAAAACTTGGAACAGTGGACGCCGGTTAATTGAATCAGTGGTTGTTCGAATCAGCCGCTTTAATGAATCAAATTGTCAAAAACAGAATAAAATCCAGATTTATTGAATTAGCCGTTTTATTGAATCAGCCGCTTTATGGAATCAAAACTGTTTAGAACAAACGTGATTCATATAAGCGGCGGCCACTGTACAGAACTTCATAAAGGGAAACAAAAGATGTATTCAGTGATTTTTCCAAGGGAGGGGTTCCTAAATTAAAGTACATACATCAGGGGTGCCCAACTAGGGGGGTTTATGGCACAGACTAAGCCATTGAAATTTTCAGGCGGAAGGGGCGGGGGGTCAGGTGTATTGTTTTGGGGGAGGGGTCTCACACTAGGGGACGGGAGCTTCGTGGTATTTGAGAAAGTACTCCCTTGCCTTGGCGGGGTTGGATACTGCTGCATGGGGTGCCCAACTAGGGGGGTTTATGGCGCAGACTAAGCCATTGAAATTTTCAGGCGGGAGGGGCGGGGGATCAGGTGTATTGTTTTGGGGGAGGGGTCTCACACTGGGGGACGGGAGCTTCGTGGTATTTGAGGAAGTACTCCCTTGCCTTGGCGGAGTTGGACACTGCTGCATGGGGTGCCCAACTAGGGGGGTTTATGGCGCAGACTAAGCCATCGAAATTTTCAGGCAGGAGGGGCGGGGTGGGGGAGGTCAGGTGTACTGTTTCCTTTTTTGGGGGGGGGGGGGTCTCACACTGGGGGACAGGAGCTTCGTGGTATTTGAGGGGGTACTCCCTTGCCCTGTCGGGGGGTGGACACTGCTGCATACATTTTAATAAGTGTTAACTAGTAGGGCTCAAGAACATAGGTTGTATGGTGTTGACCTTCAATTCCTTTCTGGTTGTCCCTCTGGAAGGTATGCGTACCTTGTGGATGAAGGATCATAAGCTCTTTATATCTCTGTTCTGCTTAAGATGATATAGCACTAAATTAAAACTTGATTTTAGGAAAATTAGTATGTAGACAGCTTGTCTTAGTAATTTAAGTAGAAGGGCCATTCTCATAAAATATGAAGCAGTCAAGATTCTGTCACAGATTCTTAAAAGAATAAAGTTTAAAAAACTGAAACCCGACTACGACAAAAAGCAATAAAATGTAGGAAACAAGGTCGGAGCTCTTTGGTATCATCGTTTTATTGAGTAGTACAAGTCAATTTATAATTAGGTATTCCTATTTATTTAGTTCTATTGAGAGAAATCTTCTGTCACTTCCCCATTAATAACACTATAATTTAATTTAAATGCCGTAGTCATGCGTTGCCAAGGGCACTAATGTTAAACAAAAATGTAACTGACAACGCACGACTACGGCATTTGAATTGAATTATAATGTTATTAATGAGGAAGTGACAAAGGATTTCTCTCTCCCTGCCTATCAGGTGACAATGACTCCAACATCATCAGAACCTGATCCATGGAGTGACGACCAAGTTCGAAAAGATCAACTTGAAGAACCCGACATAAAACCAATTTTGGAGTTCATGGAGAGTGACAGTCGGCGACCTAGCTGGCAGGACGTTTCCATCTTCAGTCCTGCAACAAAAA
Organism: Uloborus diversus; assembly: GCF_026930045.1. NCBI lineage: Eukaryota > Metazoa > Arthropoda > Arachnida > Araneae > Uloboridae > Uloborus > Uloborus diversus. The sequence goes on along the minus strand of NC_072731.1, from coordinate 64,529,335 downwards.
GATACTGGGCTTTATGGAACTCGCTCCATTTACGGAACGGCGTGCTACACCGAAAATGGAAATCTGATGACGGCAAAACCTCTAGGTGGCAGTTACTACTTCCCCGATCAAGGATTTCAGATGTTCTGAAAGAAATACATAGTAGTGCGACTGGAGGACATTTTGGTGTGTTGAAAACCCTCAATAAAGTTCGGGAGTGCTTCTTCTGGAGCAAGGCGAAGGATGACGTGGAGAAGTGGTGCCATTCTTGTGACGCCTGTGCTGCTCGTAAAGGACCGAAGAAAAGAAGCAGAGGGAAGCTACATCTGTACAACGTTAGAGCTCCTTTCGAACGAATTGGGATCGACATCCTGGGTCCTCTACCAAGAACTGCTGATGGGAACAAATACATTCTTGTTTCCATCGACTATTTCACCAAATGGCCCGAAGCGTATCCCATTCCAGAGCAAGAAGCTACCACCGTAGCAGAGACTCTAGTACAACATTGGATCTCGAGATATGGAACACCTTTGCAGATTCATTCCGATCAAAGGAGGAATTTCATCTCTCTGTGTTTAAGGGTCTATGTCAAATTTTCGGAATTGAGAAAACTAGGACAACACCACTACACCCACAACCGGACGGCATGGTGGAGAGATTTAACCGCACAATCCTGAATAATCTCTCGCTTATGGTATCCAGAAATCAACAGGATTGGGACAAGAAGCTACCTTTGTTCCTGCTGGCCTACCGCAGTGCTGTCCACGAGACTACCGTATATGCCCCATCTCAGATGCTCTTCGGACGAGAGCTTCGGCTACCTTGTGATCTCGTCTTCGGTCGTCCTCCGGATGCGCCTTCATCTCCTGAGGAGTACATCCAGGATCTCCAGGCCCGGTTGGAAGACGTTCATAACTTCGCACGAGAGCGAATCAACATCGCGGCGGAGACGATGAAGACCCGATACGACACAAGGTCTACTGGACATGAATTCAACGAAGGCGACAAGGTTTGGTTATGGAATCCCATCCGACGGAAAGGTCTTTCACCCAAATTGCAGTCACATTGGGATGGACCCTACAAAGTCCTTAACCGACTGAATGACGTCGTAGTAAGGATCCAAAAATCACCTAATGCAAAACGTAGGGTTTTACATTATGATCGGTTAGCCCCATACTATGACCATAGTTCATGAGTATTACGTAAACAACCATGGTTGATAACATAAAAGTTGTAGATAATTTTTTTGCTTTTAATGTTTAGTAATATTTCTTGTTATTATTGTGCTTCCTATGCATTATTGGTTATTATTTAATGTGTGTATTTGTGAACTTGTGATAGAAGTTTGGCACCCCTTTCTGGGGATTGTACTGCCCGGGACGTGCAGTCCTTAGGAAGGGGGCAATGTTGCAAACTCTGTAAATATTAGTTATTTCTGTGATTAATTTGTCGTTAGCTAAATTTGGTGTTTATTAAATTCTCTCTCATCTAAAATTATTGTAGCAACGTAACCTGTAAATAGTTTCTTGTAATGAATATACAGCCCCCGTACATTCGACTGACGTATACGATCTCCCTATTCTGGAATACATGAAATACACCGCCAGCTCAGTCAATTCCAGCCGAGGACTGCAGTTTCGTGCTTATTAGCACTCATCAGCCCGGCATAGGAGTGACTGAGCTGGAGGTGGAAAACCTCTTAAGGAAGCCAAGAGTGCCAAATAAACTGGTAGCTAATAACCGAACCATTGTTTCGGTCACTCGTCTGGTCAGTGCTAATTCTGTATTAGCTACCAGTTTGTTTGGCACTCTTGGCTTCCTTAAGAGGTTTTCACCTCCAGCTCAGTCACTCCTATGCCGGGCTGATGAGTGCTAATAAGCACGAAACTGCAGTCCTCGGCTGGAATTGACTGAGCTGGCGGTGTATATTTCATGTATTTCTGCCTTAGCCCTGGCTATAGGGCGGTAACTTACTGAATATTTTCTGGAATAGTTGAGAGATTTCTTTCGATGTGTATAAAAAGCCGTTACGCATGATAAAGAGTCAGTTTCGATTGAGAATTTGTACTGAGAGTGTATTAGCTCTGTTTATTGCGAGACATTTCGCTGTGTTGTTTTTCGTATTTGGAAGTAAATACGTGTGTAACCGTTGAGTTTACGGTGTTGTGTGATATTTGTTTAATTGCTGATGATTAATTAAGCAGTTGTTGACGATCTTCCCTGTACATAGTGTAAATAAATTTCCTGTATTCTTAATCAAGAACTGTGTCGTCCTTTCAAGAAAGTTGGAAGTCGCACCGAATCCGTTACAATATTATTTTATAATACTCTACTATATATTAACAGATGAATTTATATTACAAAAATAGACGAGTATTATAACTGGGTATTCATTTATTGACAAGCAGAGTCATAACTTTTCTCAGCCTTTCGAACTCTATCAAAGACTCTGAATCATGATGGTGCATAAACGTATTGGTGCGTCCATATCACTAATAAATACACTCTCCAATGTTCTTATTCTACTTAATGCAACGTAAACTTGACACTTTGCAAAAATACGTTTTCCAACAAACAATTACAGCCTTATCCAAAGCGCAGCCTTGCAGTTTCTGTAGAGTAACACCCGAATACAAAATAAGTGGAAGAATTTTACGTATTATTTTGCCACTGCCTCTCAAATCATAAGACTCAAGAGAGCTTGGAGTTATCCGAACGGTTCCATGAACAAGGTCATCGGGTTCAAAAAGCATTGTCATCAAACTTAACATGTACAAGCTGCAGGAAGCTCACCTGGTTCTAATTGATCACTCCTTAGAGCAGGCAAATCGATGACTCTGCCCATCGTGTCATTCACTAGACCTCGATTAAAATTCAAGTTTTGCTTTAGCGTTACTCTTTAACCAATCCCTACATAAAGCTTTTTATCAAACCTCGGTTTTGTTAGAATCGTGTTCTCTCCGAGGAATTCGCCTATCCACTATAAAAACGATTCAGAAATGTTCCTGGGAATTAATGGGCAGCTAATGCGACCAATGTCTGTCAGTAACATATCTTACAAATAACAGGTATGTTTTCCGGTAAAGTTCAATAGTCTTCCTGAAATTATCTTTGAAGCGTCCTGAAGAATTCAAAAATCTTCTCGTTTAAAGCCTCCCAGTCGTATCGCCGAAACCTTCAGACTAAACTTACACAATTACAATAAAATATCTTGGCCAACTTCCTGGTTTATCCAAAAAGGTATACCAGCAGTACCACAAACATGGCCATAGCTCAGACAGAATTACAGGTGAGTGTAAAAATTGTGACTCTTCCAAATCTTCGGAATCCAGAACCTTATTCGCTCCTCTCGGGATGTTACTCAGCAGAACCTTATTTACTCCCTTCGGGAGGTTACTCAGTGCGGACGATTCGTAATCGAATTGAAGCCGATGCTCCTAATAAATGCGCTCAGCTAATCTTTAAACTGGGAGCTAAAAATATTTTTCCCAACAGTGAAAAGTCAGCGTTAGTGCAACTTGTAACCATTCAGAAAATTTTTTGACAATCATACTAGATTTTCTCAGGAAGGGGATAAACACCAGTGAAATCCCGAAATGTTACACGGAAATAACACAGGTCTGCAACCAAAAAACTGTATGGGATTACTATGTACTTATTGTTGCTCTGTACTTAGCAATATATATTGCCACACTGACTGTTTATACACAACCGGTTTTTTATCAATTGCACGCCATTGAAGCAATAGTCTCATGTTATAATTATTAATTATTGCTTCGACTTCATCTCGCTTCAAATTCGTAAAATCTACCACCGTTCTTCTGGCGTGCTGGTCATCAAGTACTTTTGCAGCATATGTCACAGGTCTTGCAAATTCAAATATACACGTATTGGAATAGCTTTGTTGCAGCGTACAGCGGTGTGATGACGAGTTTATAATCGACAGATTAATTGACTTAATGTGTCATCTGTCGGAATCTGACAAGTAACCATGCTGTCTTTTAATTGAATTCCTGCGGGTTAATTCAAATCTGGCATATCAACCACCAGACCAGCATGTGGACATGCGGACATCCGCTAAGTCGAAACTCAATCCGCCACCAAAAATCTTAAACACTACAGCCTAAGATAGGGTCGGTGGATTGAGTTTTCAAATTAAAACACGAGTGATACAGTATCGTAAGTACTATATATATACTAAACATGTATCGTAATTTGAACTATAAGAATGGTGAATGATAATGTTACTATATAAAACTGGTAGACACTTTAGTTTATGAAAGATTGCTCTTGCTTAATAAGACTATAATAATAATCAACACCTAAATTGTTTCTAACCTTATGGTGTTTTTTCCGTTGTATGGTTAGAGTTTTTAATACATGTATTTAAAACCCGTGTTAAAAAGAGAAATGAATGAAATTGGTTAAAAACAGGATTTATAAGAAAGAATCGACTTTTCCTTTTGCTGAAGTCGGTTAAAATGAAGCTTATGTTACCCGGGTCACAATTACAAAACAAATGACACCTTATTTATCAAAATCGGATGAATAGTTTAGACGATACGGTGGAACACCCGTAAATACAAACATACATATACTGCTAAAATCATAACCCTTCTTTTTGGTTGTGCCGTAGTCGGGTAATTAAACTAGGCCGTATTGGAGCGATGAACATAAACGATAAAAACAAGGGAAATAATTCTCAAAATTGCAGATGCTGTTCCAAGTGCATTGTTTGTATTTTTTACAATTTCTTATGCTTGGAAAAAGACATACCTGTCTTAATGTTCCACTGCTGGTTGAGGTACACATGAACCCATGAGTGGATGATCTGCTGCATGATAGAGGTAGTCTAACGGAAATTAGTAATGGTTTTACATCCAAAAGCAGATTTAGCGGCATTTAAATTGTAATTAGGGGAGCTGGATTGACGGGGAGGGGAGCTGGTTTAAAGCAAAAATAAAATTGAGTCAAAAAATACGAATTTTAACTTTTTATACAGGCTTAAGGTCCCCTAACTAATATTTAGAGAAATAATCTCCATTAAAAACTATTACTGACACAAAAAACTTGACAGTTGTGCGACCAAAATGCAAGGAGACATTCCAGTTTAAAGTTTTAAGGGACCATACAGAAGCTGAGATTGGAACTTATCGCTCTTTCGGAAGAATGACAGGCCGTCAAAGAAATAAAAATAAGGTATTTATATTTTTCATTGATATTCAAAAATTAATCCAAATGTTATGCCATGATACGCAAAAACACACTACAAAACCTCGAATAATTTAAAAAATTACTCTATGCACACATGTAGTTTTTAACACTTGGAAACCACTATATTTTCCCCCAAAAGGTGTTATTGACGGCGAGTGAAAAGTGGTGTAAGTCGCAAAAGGCTGAGTTTCATACCTCGGTGAATATTTGTCCTACTAATATCAAACTTTTTGTGTTGGAATTATTTTTCAATGGAGATTATTTCCCTAAATATAAGCTAGAGGTCCTGGGGCCCGTATAAAAAGTTAAATTTTGTATTTTTTGACTCATTTTTATTTTTATTTCAAACTTTCAATATCATAACCTTGGATTTGATTTTGAACATTTTTGAAATTAGAAGTATACATCTAGGACTAACGGCTGAGAAAATAAAGGTCTTGCAGGTTAAAACGGAACACCCTGTATATATACTATACGTTTTGATACTGTCACTGTAATATATTTGTAATTTGACAAAAGAGGATGATGCTGCTTCCCCCAGAGAAGAGTTCAAAATTTGAAGTCTTTTTCTCTGGGGGAAGCGCAATCATCCTTTTTTGAGACCTGCAGTGATGTTCCCATCAACTTTTTTGAGGGTAAACTACCAGTAATCCAGTACGCACAATATGTGTATGCGATCATAAACGTAATATGAGGCAGTGAGAAGCAGAGGGATGTAAGTGGACATTTTCAAGTTTTGAGTAAAACGCGTTTAAAGAGGCAGACTTTCATTGAAATTTTTTTCTAAATCATGCTGTATAGCAGCAACTACCAGGGTTACTAGTACCATCTCTTGCTCCAAGACCGAGGAGAGGTTCACCTACCATGTATACTGGTTATCTCCAAATTTTTAATTTTGCCACTTACATCCCTTTGCCTCTCACTGCCTCATATGACGTCATAACATGAAATTTTTTGAAAATTATGTGTCTAAAAAATGTTTGAGAGTATATGGCGTATATGGAGTATACCCTATGGGAACACCACTGGTGGGGAATTTTACAAGGTTGTCTGCATGGGGGAGAGGTTCCGATGAACTCATAAACCTTGCTAAAACAGAGTCAGCCAGGCTTGGAGTTGATTACGAGAAAATGTAATCGATTACGATTATGATTATTAGCTTGAAAAATAGGAGATTACAATTATGATTACGATTATAATACTCTGCCAAAACGTAATTACGATTACAGCAACGATTAGATTACGTCAAAAATGTAATCGATTACAATTACGATGTGCCGATTACGATTTTGATTACGATTACAGACTCGTGAGAGGAAATGACATGCACACACATACTATATTATTCTAATTATTATTTTGCGGCAACAATGTCATAGTTAAAAATTATGATTTTTGATTGTGCTTTTAAATGCTACATAACTATTTTGACCATATATCCTGCACAGGTAATTAGGTGTCCTATATCCAAATGACTTGCCACATTATAATGCATTTTGTACATGATTTAAATTTTCATTATTATTTTTCATGCAACCAATACAGTTCCTAAAATTTATGTACTATATTTCTACATTCTATTCTCTACAATTTGCTATAATATTATTTAATTCAACCTATTTTTTGAAAAAAAAAAAAACCTTTGTATTTCATTTTGCAAAACATGCATAGTATTAAAATATATTCAAATAGTATAAATAAATGATAGGAAAATAAATGTTCAAAATAAATACTGCAATCAAGACAATTTTTTATTGCATTTTAATAATACCAATGCTTTAAATGTATCATGTTTCATCCTCATTCTCTGTGAGGTATAAAACTTTCAGGCAATACTGAATAACCGCTCAACAGGTGCAGATGATGCACAAATTGACAAGTACTTGGGAGCAATTTTGCTCAGTAATGGGTATACATGAATATTGGATCCCCAGTATTCTAGGGGATCAATATTATGCTCATTTGGTGCACTAGTTTCATACGCATTTATTTCGCTTTCGATTTTCTCCTGTATTAAGGAATTATTATTTTTGTAAGTGCTGGCTGGTTTTTCTAAAAATGCGAACAATTTCCCTTTTTTTGCAGGCTGTTTTGGTGACACATCTTTTGTGTCCTTATCTTCTAATTCAGTGCAAATGTTATGACAGTCTTTGTTGACATTATTTCTTCCTTGATAATTTCTTTTATTTTATTTTTTGTGCTTGAATCGTACCAGTTGCATTTGAGCCTTGGGTCTAAAAATGAAGCCACTTGAAATGCTTCCGTTTCTTCATAGTGACTCATTCTAAAAGTTAGTGCTGACAACAGCTTTTTACTGTCGTATTAAAGTATTGCAAATTTTTGGTCAGGAGGTCCTCAAGATGGTGCTTGAACACTCTTAAAGCAATATAATTGGAAAGCACTTTAAAAAGTAAAAATGAGTATAATAAATTTTGCTATGATTTCCAGGCATTATTTTTTCCTCCACATGCATAAGCATTTTATAATGATATTTTTATATCTCCGTTTCAAAAACAAGTGTTTTTACAAAGGTTAAAACTAATGTTTTTAAAATCTTTGAATGCAAACTTTTTTCTCTTATATACCTATTAAAAATATCAGCATTGAAATATAAAGCATAAATTTAAGATTAAATTAGATGTGAAAATATTTTGAAAAATCACTTACCAGAGTGATGTCATCGCAAAAATCAAAGAACCGCTAAGCTAGTGCGTGTGAATGAGCACTGAAGTGCAAATCCAAATTCGCTCTTCTTTTGACAAAATTACTCCTCTTCCGCCAAATGAAAGTAAAAAAAGAAAAAAAAAAAAAAAACACCAAAGGCATAAAACTGTTTTTTTAGAACTTTGTCGAAATGAAAACAAGTGTTCGTACAGCACTGTTGATATTGTTCTCTTTCCGAGGCGGTAGCTCCGCTTGTTTGTCTATCATTCACAGATGAAAAGGAAAATTGATGATCAATCCAACTTGGGGACGCGTTCCTGTCAATGACACCTACAGGGTACAAAACCCACTAAGATGCGGCATGTTTATAACCCTTCGCCAACAGGCCCTTTTAACAGCAGGGCCTAAAGGCTTTGCTGTCTAGTCTTTTGTACGTTTCTATTGAAGTCTTATCTTTTCCTCAGTCCAGATCCCATCGTCTGCATAGCATTGTAGAAACGCAACTAGAAAGTTTTCACTTTCAGCAAGTGGGATTACACGATTACGGAACAAAATTACGATTATCTAAACTTAGATTACAATTACGATTATGCAAGAAACACTTGATTAAAATTACGATTACAAGATTACGAGTGTCCCATTGACAGATTATGATTATGATTACAATTACACAAAAATGTAATCGATTACGCAGATTACGATTACGTAATCGGCGATTACTCCAAGCCTGGAGTCAGCAATAACAATTTAATTTTTAAACTTACACCAAAATAAAAAATATTTCGAAAATTTTATAGTGCAAAACAAATGAAAACATTTTTTTTTTTTTTTTTTTTTTTTTGTAATTTTTGGGGGTTTTCAAGCTAGGAGATCCCAAAGCCCGTGCTTCTTGAGCTTCTTGAGCTTAAATCAGACCCTCCTTTTCAGCAGATATCATTTTCTATAGTCTACATAAATAGATTAAGATCTAGATATAAGTTTATTTTCTGGAAGCTACATAAATAGATTAAGATCAAAATATGTACAAAAATTTCAAATTTGTGTTGTTAAAAATATTTTCAAAACAGTGTGCCATACTTTTTTTTTCTGACCCAGTAAAACGTTATGTGACCACTTGATCAATACCTGTTCTAATTTTATCTAAAGGATAACTGAACAGATCTGATTTTACGCCCAGTACTTAAAACCGGAGGCAATAAATGCTTTCGCTCAAATGCGGGCCACCTACACAGGTTGGTGCACTTTTATCTCCTACGAGAATATCTAATTGTGCTAGTTAAACTTTTTTATGCTATTGTGACTATTTTTAACTTTTCTGTTTTACATTTATGTAAAACTTAATGGGTGTGATCTGTTTGTTGTTGTGTACCGAATAAACTAATATGGAAGGATTGGTGCCATTGCCTCGAAAGGTTGAACTTCTTTATTAACAGATAAGACAACACAAGAAATATTTACAGTACATAGAGAGGAAACAACACGCGGGGCACCGGCGGGAATCGAACCCGCAACCTCCGGCATATGAAACGAAGCTTCTACCATAGAGCCACGGGGCCCCCTGTGATCTGTTTGACAAAAATGTATGAATAGCCTGGACCGTAGGCAAAGGGGACCATTTCGGGCAATGCCCGTTCTAGAAAACTGTTGGTGCGGATTTTCGGGGGAGAGGGGACACGGGGGCCCATGACCCACCCTTTAATTTATTTCCCCAAAGCATAATACATTTTTACTTTCTTTTACAAAAAAGGAAGTACAGTAAAACCTGTAAAGTTGACCACCCTTGTAAGTTGACCACCTGTCTAAGTTGACCGCTATTTTCAGGCACAGAATTAGATCTATATCATGTAGTTCAACCTGTATGCGTTGACCACCTGTTTAAGTTGACCACTAAAGTAGTGCACCGCAAGTGGTCAACTTACACAGGTTTCACTGTATTGTATTCGCGAAAAATATCACTCAAAAATCGATCTTAATTTCCATTTTGCTCACCCCGAATGAATGTTGAGGTTTGTTTGTTTGTTTTTTTGTTTTTACTTCCTTTTACAAAAAAGGAAGTATTGTATTCGCGAAAAAATTTTCACTCAAAAATCGCCCTTAATTTCCATTTTGCTCACCCCCAAATGAATGTTGAGTTTTTTTTTCGATTCGACCACATGCGGAAAAGTGCCTAAGAATGTATAGACACGCGAAATATCCATTTTGACCATCACCGAGGTAATTACAACGACTTTTCTCGTGACGTCTGTATGTATGTGCGTATGTGTGTATGTGCGTATGTGCGTATGTGTGTATGTGCGTATGTGCGTATGTGCGTATGTATCTCGCATAACTCAAAAATGGTATGTCCTAGAAAGTTGAAATTTGGTACATAGACTCGTAGTGGGGTCTAGTTGTGCACCTCCTATTTTGGTTGCATTCGGGTGTTTCTAAAGGGGTCTTTTGCACCTTTTTGGGGGGAAATCATTGTTAATTTCGATGCAAACTGAAGTGGTGTTATAATTTGGCGGTCACTTGGCGATATATCGCCAGTCTTTTGGTTGCCAAGTTTTGTCGCCAACTTGGCGAAAAATTTGGCGATTTTTTTTTTTTTTTTAAATCTGCTTTCAATGTGGCCATTGCTAGTGATATTTAAAGAGTTAGAGAGAGAATCCCATTAAAATTGCAATAATAGGGAAATAGCATTAAATTGGTGTAAAAGGAAGTCATGTGATGCACACATCAGCTCGTTTGTAAAAGGAAGTAAAAACAAGTTTGAATTCGAGAAAAATTGCTGATCCATGCACACTACGGAACAGTTCAATTCGAATTTAGTTTATTTATGATTTCATTTTGTTGTTACAAATTAAAACCCCCAAATTATTGAAACTATGCTATTCTAAATAAAAAATTAAATAGTATTTGATGAAAACCCAGTGTCTCGTTGTCTCGTACGGTCAGCCAATGCAGAGTCAGAAGAGTATCTGGATCATTCAATAGCCAAGGAAGTAAAACCCTCCATATAACTCCGAAACACGAAAATAAAGATAAAATAAATTATTTTTGAATTAAAAAAAAGAACCGACTTCAAAAAACAAAGAGGAACTAAAAAGTAAAAAATAATTGGTCACTTACATACTTTTTCCTACCCAAACCTATAAATCAAATTTATTTTACAATTCCAGTACAAAAATCAACTAAACTAAACACAAAATTATAAAATGAGCACTGACTTTAATCAATATACGATGAATTATTTTAATACCTAACTAATTATATACGATTTCTTAATTTTTAATAACCTTTTGAAGTCGGGGCCTCCTATAAACTACTACCTAAACGTAACTGAGTAGGTTTATTTTTAAAAACTAATTTCACGTTTAGTTAAATTAGTATTTAACTCCAAACTCCTATAAATTACTACCTAACGTAACTGAGCAGGTTTAGTTTTAAAGACTAATTTCCCGTTTAGTTAAATTGGTGTTTAACTCAGGTGAGTTGTTAGTTACGTTAGGTAATAGTTTATAGGAGGCTCCGACTTCAAAAGTCAAAAGGTTATTAAAAATTAAGAGATCGTATATAACTATTTAGGTATTAAAATAATTCACCGTATATTGAATAAAGTCAGTGCTCATTTTATAATTGGGTGTTTAGTTTAGTTGAATTTTGTACTGAATTGTAAAATAATTTTGATTTATAGGTTTGGGTAGGAAATCGTATGTAAGTGACCAATTATTTTTTACTTTTTAGCTCCTCTTTGTTTTTAAAGTCGGTTCTTTTTTTATTCAAAAATAATTTATTTTTTGCTTTTTAATGGTGTAAATATAAAAACAGTACGTAGGATAGAGTAGGTGGTACATGACGGAGAGGACTTCTTTACTTACATCTCAAGTGAGAAAGTGTCGAACATAGGAGTCTGAAAGCAGCTAAGATGAGCACAATAGAGAAAGAAATAGAGCAAAACGTCTCGGAGCCTTCCGAAGACTGAAGAAAGAATTTTTCAAATGTGTAATTATGTACCAAGAAATTTGTCTTCATCATCAGTTCGACTTGATCAAAGTATGTTTCCGAAAGTGAATGCACGAGTCACTAAAAAACAACAGAAATCGCTTTAACTTGGCCTTAAAATTTGAAGAGTTCCCTCGATTTTGCAAGGATCCCATCATTAGATACTGACCTGATGACCATGGGATCACATGGGAAGTTCTCCTTTTCAGAAAAAAAAAAAGAGAGAGAGAATTTTCAAATTGATCGATTTATCGGAGGACATGCATAAAGAGATTCCGACGAATTGAGAACTTTTTTAAAAAGTTGGTTGAAAAAAAGAAAAACTATGCGCATAAAATTTTATACGATTTGCACTAAAACCTTATCTTTGTTCCTCGAAAGAATTTATTTGTGTGCTAATTTAATTAGAACCATTTAAATGTTAATGTTTTCCCAAACTAATTTACGTTTCACAGTAATACTTGTCACGTATAACTCGTGATTAAAGTCACATTTCTCTTTTCTTGGCTCCGTTCTAGATCTCTATCCACACTAGAAACAAAGTATCTACTGATCTCTCTGATCTCTGAGTCTCTCTGATATATGAAGATCAAAATACTACTAAAGCAATAATACAAAATGAATTTCCTGTTTGCTTCAGAAGAATCTTTATTCAAAATTCGCGAAATGACAAGGGCCGGCTATAGTAGTTCTGCCGCGCTAGGCAATATTGACAAGTGCCGCCCCCCTCCCATTGAATAAAAATAAAATATATAAAATATGCAGTATAAAATATATATATATATATATATATATATATATATATATATATATATATATATATATCAGGCTTGGAGTTGATTACGAGAAAATGTAATCGATTACGATTATGATTACCAACTTGAAAAATAGGAGATTACAATTACGATTACGATTACAATCCTCTGCCAAAACGTAATTACGATTACAGCAACGATTAGATTATGTCAAAAATGTAATCGATTACTATTACGATGTGCCGATTACGATTTTGATTACGATTACAGACTCGTGAGAGAAAAATACATGCACACATATACTATATTATTCTCATTATTATTTTGCGACAACAATGTGTTGTGCTTTTAAATGCTACATAACTATTTTGACCATACATCCTGCACAGGTAATTAGGTGTCCCATATCCAAATGATTTGCCCCATCATAATGCATTTTGTACGTGATTTAAATTTTCATTATTATTTTGCATACAACCAATACAGTTTCTAAAATTTATGTACTATATTTCTACATTCTATTCTCTACAAGTGCTATAATATTATTTAATTCAGCCTATATTTTGAAAAAAAAACCCCTTTGTTTTTAATTTTGAGAAACATGCATAGTATTAAAATATATTTAAATAGTGTAAATAAATGATAGGAAAATAAATGTTCAAAAATAAATACTGCAATCAAAACAATTTTTTATTGCATTTCAATAGTACCAATGCCTCAAATGTATCATGTTTCATCATCATTCTCTGTGAGGTATAAAACTTTCCGGCAATACTGAATAGCCGTTCAACTGGTGCAGATGATGCACAAATTGACAAGTACTTGGGAGCAATTTTGCTCAGTAATGGGTATCCATGAACATTGGATCTCCAGCATTCTAGGGGATCAATATTATGCCCATTTGGTGCGCTAGTTTCATACGCATTTATTTCGCTTTTGATTTTCTCTTCTATTAAGGAACTATTATTTTTATAAGTGCTGGCTGGTTTTTCTAAAAACGCGAACAATTTCCCTTTTTTTGCAGGCTGATTTGGGGGCACATCTTTTGTGTCCTTGGCTTCTGATTCAATGCAAATGTTATGACAGTCTTTGTTAAGACATTATTTCTTCCTCGATAATTTCTTTTATTCTATTTTTTGTGCTTGCATCGTACCAGTTGCATTTGAACCTTGGGTCAAAAAATGAAGCCACTTGAAATACTTCCGATTCTTCATATTGACTCATTCTAGAAGTTAGTGCTGACACTAGAAGTTAGTGCTGACAGCAGTTTTTTTTACTGTCGCATTCGAGTTCTGCATATTCCTCAAATTCGAGTGCTTTTATTTCCTCAGAAAACATGAATGCAAAACAAACTAAAATGCAAAAGGCATATATTGACAATATTCTAAGCACAAAACGATAGTTAACACTTAAAAATAATTCATAGACGTTAAAACAAATGTTTTTAAAACCTTTAAATTCAATTTTTTTCCTCTTATATACCTATTAAAAATTATCAACATTAAAATATAAAGCATAAATTTTTAGATGTGAAAATATTTTGAAAAATCGCGTACCAGAGTGATGTCATCACAAAAATCAAAGAACCTCTAAGATAACGCGTGTGAATGAGCACTGAAGTGCAAATCCAAATTCGCGCTTCTTTTGACAAAATTCCTCCTCTTCGCTAATGAAAGTAAAAAAAAAAAAAAACACCAAAGGCATTAACTGTTTTTTAGAACTTTCTCGAAACGAAAACATGTGTTCGTACAGCACTGTTGATATTGTTCTCTTTCTGAGGCGGCAGCTCCGCTTGTTTGTCTGTCATTCACAGATGAAAAGGAAAATTGATGACCAATCCAACTTGGGGACGCGTTCCTGTCAATGACACCTACAGTGTACAAATCCCGCAAACTTCCAAAGACCCTGCAAACTACTTAAGATGCGGCTTGTTTATGACCCTTCACTAACGAGCACTTAACAGCAGGGCCTAAAGGCCCTGCTGTCCAGTCCTTTGTACGTTTCTATTGAAGTCTTATCTTTTCCTCTGTCCAGATCCCATCATCTCCATAGCGTTGTAGAAACGCAACTTGAAAGTTTTCACTTTCAGCAAGTCGGGATTACACGATTACGGAACAAAATTACGATTATCTAAACTTAAATTACAATTACGATTATGCAAGAAACACTTGATTAAAATTACGATTACAAGATTACGAGTGTCCCATTAACAGATTATGATTATGATTACAATTACACAAAAATGTAATCGATTACGCAGATTACGATTACGTAATCGGCGATTACTCCAAGCCTGATATATATATATATATTAATAAAGTAAAAATAATTGTAAAGTGCTAAAAATTAAAGTGAGTTTCTAGTTAAATTCCAAATTTGGTTTTGCATATTCAAACACTGGTACACACTCTAAATTATCTTTTTTAACATTAAAGTAGTGCAACTTTTGGCACTGAAACATATATTAATATTTTAAAAAGACTTTTAAGTCACGCAATTTGCCGCCTCTAAAATTAAATTTGAATTTCTTGTTAAATTCCGAACTATGTTTTGCATATCTAAGCACGGGTACACTCTAAAATATTTTTATTATTTTTTAGCATTGAGACAGTGTATTTTATGACGCTGAACCAAATATTCATACTTTAAAAAAATATTTTGAAATTTGCCGCCCCTTAAATCTGCCGCCCTAGGTCGCCTACCCCAAGGGCCGGGCGTAGATATGACTACTAATGATTAATACAGGGGAAATATTTAGCGGGGGATACTCCCCCAAAGCTTGAGCCCCCTGAAAAGGAAAAATACCCCTCAAACGCCTTACCCCCTCCCCCGTCCTTAAGGGGCTCCCTTGATTAATATTAAAGTTTTATGATACTATCTTTAACACTGAGTAAAGAAAGTACCTTTGTTTTATAGGCACTTTCTTTAACAATGGATTTTATATTCAATCGTTTAACATTGAAATTAAATGAAGTTTATTGTTTTCTGCCCATAACTTTTTTCTAAAGAACAAATATGGTGAAGCAAAGGTTTGGGACCTAAGTTAGTCACTCCTGTCCATTAAACAAAACACCATACAAATCGTTTCACTAAGTGAGACGTTATGAATTTGTAAACAACAACGTACGAGTATGAAATTTGAAGAGTTCCCACGATTTCTTCAGGATCCCTCATACATGGATTTGAAGACCATTAAACGACCGGAAGAAGTTTACCGTTTCAAATAGAAAAAGAATTTTTCTAATCTGTCCAGGCATCTTCAAGTAATCGGGAAGCATAGTACATAAAAAAATTCCAACGAAGTCTGTTAATTAGTATTGCCATACCTTTAAATTAAACTGACGGTGTCATGAAATATCATTTTGCAATCTTTCCACTACTCTTATTTAATGATATTTTATTGTTTCGTGCTTTTGAAGACACATTTTTACATCAATAGATTGGTGCTGTACTTTGGTTCTGTATCATGGAAAAATGAAAAGTATGTACGTATTAGTGATGGGCATAATCGAGTTCTCATAATCGAATCACTCGATTATTCAAGATCATTCGAGAACTCGATTACCACGAGTTCTCGATTATCGTATCTCGAGTTCTCGATTATCATTTCTCGAGTTCTCGAGCGATGAACTTCTCGAGTTCTCGATTATCAGAACTCGACTGTGTTTATCAGAACTCGACTGTGCGACTCGAACTATCTTCTGTGTTTTTGCTTCATTTTTTTGGCTACAGCGGTGGGCTTCCAAACGATTGGCCCTAGGTTCGGGTCCCATTCGGAACGAAAATCTTCAACGTACTTTTTTTTACCATAGTAATAGCAGAGAAGAGGATTTTTTGAAAGTAATTGGTGACTGTTTCTTAGATCAAATTGTAACTCAGGGTACTCGGCAGGACGCGATTTTAGATCTAGTTTTCTGCGACATGGAAGGCTCTGTTCAGGGGTTATGTGTAGATCAACACATTGGAGATAGTGACCACAACAGTATTAGGTTTGGGATTAAATTTGATATGCACAAAGTAGAGAATTTTAGGTTTGTGCCCAATTTCAGAAATACTGACTTTGTGGCACTTCGGCAGAGTTTGAAAGCAGTTTTTTCTTCTGGATTGGACAATAGCGATGTGAATCTTCAGTGGGCAGAGTTTAAGGAAAATCTAGCGAATACGGTTAGGGATCATGTTCCTTTTAGGAGAAAGGGTGTCAACACTAAAATTTGGCCAATGTGGTTCTCCAGGGAAACTAAAGACGCTCTAAATTACAAGCAAGCTGCTTTTCATAGGTTTAGAGAAACAGGTCACAGTGCAGATAGGCTCCAATATTGTAAGGCAAGGCGTAAATTTAAGTATTTGGTACGGATTCAGAAAAGAGAGTTGGAGCAAAGACTGGCAGATAACATAAACAGGAATCCCAAGAGGTTTTTTGCATACGCTAATTCGCGGAAAGTTCGAAATAGTCATATTGGGCCACTGGTTGATGAGCACGGAATTTTAATTCAGGACGATAGTGATATTGCTAATGTTCTTAACTTTTTTTCGAGTGTTTTTAACGATAACTGTATCTCAACAGTTGACACCAACAAGACACAAGCTATAGTACAGCTTGAGGACTTTGTATTTTCCAGGGATGACGTTTTACTTCATTTGAAAAAAATTAAAGAGACTAAGGCTCCGGGGCCAGATAATATTTATCCGAAAATTTTAGTTGAATGTGCAGAGGAATTAGCAGATGTAATCGCAAACATTTTCAATGCTTCTTATAATTCGGGGACAGTGCCAGAGGACTGGAAGCTGGCTAACATTACACCGCTCTTCAAGAAAGGGTCTAAAGGGAGTGCGGGAAATTATAGACCTGTGAGTCTAACTTCGGTGGTTTGCAAAATTTTTGAAACATTGATGAAAATAAAGATAGTAAATTTTCTAGAGACTAATAATCTATTGACTAGTTTTCAGTACGGTTTTAGGAAAGGTAAATCTTGTGCAACTAATTTAGTACATTTCTATGACAAAGTTACCTTTGGACAATAAGAAGCCCGTAGATGTTGTTTACATTGATTTTCAAAAAGCTTTCGATAAGGTACCGCATGTTGCTCTACTTAGCACATTAGCTGATATAGGAATAGGAGGGAAAACTTTCATTTGGGTAAAAAATTGGCTGACCGGAAGGAAACAAAGAGTAGTTGTAAGGGGAAATTATTCTAATTGGAGTGAGGTCTTAAGCGGGGTTCCTCAAGGATCAGTGTTAGGGCCTGTTTTGTTCATTGTCTTTATGAACGATATTCACAAAAATATTTCTGAGAACATGAACTGTTTTGCTGATGATGTCAAAGTTATGGGGACTGTAGAAAATGAAGAACAAGCAAATCAGCTGCAAGAGGATCTAGATCATATTACGGAGTGGGCTGATAAATGGGGTATGGCTGTTAATGTTGGGAAATGTCAAGTGCTACATTTAGGGCATGGAAATAAGTGTACAAGTTATTATTTGCAAGGTTCAGTCATTAGTCAGGCAGACTGATCTGGGGGTCCTAATAAGTCAGGATTTAAAGTTTAGCCAACAGTGCAGCATTGCTAGCAACAAAGCCAATAAGATGCTTGGGTTTATCAATAGATCTATTTCAAATAAATCTAAAGAAGTTCTTCTGCCCTTATATAGAAGTTTGGTAAGACCCCATTTGGAGTATGCTGTTCAGTTTTGGTCTCCTTATTTTAAGAAAGACATTAATGTATTGGAAAGGGTTCAAAGGCGGGCTACAAGGCTAATAAGTGGACTTTCCCACTTAGGTTATGATTCCAGGCTTAGAAGGCTAAAAATGTACAGTCTTGAGCAAAGAAGAGAGCGAGGGGACATGATTCAGCTGTTTAAATTTATTAAAACGAAAGATGTTACGGGGCTAAAGTTTAGCACCGAAAACAGGACAAGGGGTCATTGTTTTAAGCTATTTAAATCTCAGGCTAACATGGATATTAGGAAAAATTATTATTTTAGCAGGGTAGTGGAACCTTGGAACAGCTTATCGGAAGAGATGGTAATGAGCAAAGGAGTAGACAGTTTTAAGAGGCCCATTGAACTTCACTGGGGATTGTAAATTGACTAGGACCAGTCTAGCTGGGCCCAAAGCCTGTTGCTGGTCGTCACTTTTGTATTTGTATTTGTATGTGTATCACTTTCTGAGAACTCGGGCGATCAACTGCTCGAGTTCTCGATTGTCACTTTCCGAGTTCTCGAGCGATCAACTGCTCGAGTTCTCGCTTTGAACTTCTCGAGATGTTGAGTTCTCGAGATGTTGAGTTCTCGAGATGTTGAGTTCTCGAGATATTGAGTTCTCGAGATCTTGAGTTGTCGAGATCTTGAGTTCTCGAGATCTTGAGTTCTCGAGATGTTGAGTTCTCGAGATATTGAGTTCTCGAGATGTCAATCACTCGAGCAGTGTTATTCTTCGATCGATTTGATAATCGAATGAACCTCTCAATATAGTTGACTTCTGACAAGGGTGCCCACCTATGGAGGAGGGGGGGGGGGTCATGGCGCAGACTGTGCTATTGACATTTTTAGGGGGGTGTTTTAAGGGGTATTTTTCTCATTTGTTGGGGGAAGGTCTGTGCGATATTGAGGGGGGGGGGGCTTGACCTCAGGGCGGGTGAGCACCCTTGCTTCTGAAGTGTTTTAGTTGCAGGGGCGGATCCGTCATTTAGGCGGTCAAAGGGCTGGCTTTGAAAAGGTAATGATTTTACTTATGAATGAGCATTTCTGTCTTCCGAAAAAATTTGCATTGAAACCTTTTAACCCTTCTCCCAGAAAGACGGGCTGCGCTGAGGAGCCCACAGGGGAGGTGGGTCATTGCGCAGACTGAGCCATTGAAATTCCTAATGGACGTTAGACTTTTTTAGGGAGTGTCCTTCTTGAGGGGGAGAGAGGATCCCTAATTTTAAAAAGTGTGCCAGCACACTTGAGGAATAGATCCCCTTGCGATCTAAATGGTATACAATCAAATAATTGCCTTTCAAATGTTTCATTCGAATAGTGTTATAATCGAATGTATACTGTTGAATGCTTGATTATCAAATGATTCTTTGGGGATGCTTGGTAGTCTAATGATATGTTATGAGCGAAAGGTGTTAATGAATAAACACATGGACGGGTCTGTGGGAGACATGTGTTGTGTCTCCCGGTGGTGGAAGTAAAGGTTGGAGGCGCTTATATAAGGTTCTAACTTGAGGCATTAAAATTCAGGTAAAAAGGGGGAATACTTAAGTTGAAAACCTGAGGTCACGTCTTCCCCCTTACGTTCACCTTCGCCTATACGATTGGGTAATGATACAAGTGCAATAGGCAATAACAAACGTTTTGGAGCCCAAATATACAGATCACTGCAGACACGTGTTTCGGGGTTTCAAGGAACCCTTTTTTCAACGCAAAATAGTGAGATTGTGGATGTAAGGGCATTACTGGATGTCTTTACGGACCATTCATTAATTACGTAAGGGTCCCGTGGGGGTGGAAAAATGTCTGCATACTTTGGGGGGGGGGGAGGGGTTCGAACGCATTCTTAAGCAGTATTTTCCAAGCCGATGTTTCATTTGCATCTGGAAAATAAAAACGTATTAGGATGACTTTTTTATTTGTTTTACGAAGAATTAATTATGTAAAACATAATAAAAGAATTGCACTATGTGTGGCATGTTTTATTTTAAACTACTATCGCATCATATACAAAAAAATGTCGAAAACATATTCAGTCTAGATTCCAACTTTTTAGTAAATATTTCTTCACGCAAAAAGGTTTAATTTAATAATAGTGAATTAAATTTCGATTCCAGTAATATTAGATTAGATATTTCATTATTTCTAAAAACGAAATGGAATCTTACGTAAGAATAGGGGGAGTTGTTTGAAAAACCTTATGTACCCTTACATGGGGGGAAAGGGTCAAAAATGGCCAAAATCATCCATATGTAACAAAGGAATGGCCCTTTATATGTAAAAGCTTACTATTTTGTTGAAAAAAGGGTACCTTTGTTCTTCCAATTCACTCAGAAAATCTCATAAATCAATAATTCTAAACTTCATTAATTCCAAAACGTGCAGACGATAAACAGAAAAACTATTAAGCCGAACATTGCACGTAAAAGGAAGAAGCCGTAACATACTCCCACCCATCAAGAAACTATTCTTGATGTGTTGGAAGTTTGCACAATTTTACAATTGGCCGTTTAAAACTACCTTTTGCAGTTTTTAAAGTAACAACTCTTACCACACCATCCTTACCTGAATGGGTAGCAATTATTTTACCCAAGGGCCAAATAGAAGGAGGAACGTTGTCCTCTCTTATGAGGACTATATCCCATACAACAAAATTAATGCCCTTAGTTTTCCATTTTTTTTTTTATTTTGGAGTGAACTCAAATAGTCCACACGCCATCTTTTCCAAAATCCAAGTTTCATTTTTTGAACAATATCCCATCTAGAGCGAAGTGACAACTTACTTTCCTGTACATACTCAGGAGGAGAAGAAATTACTTCACCTATCAAGAAATGGGAGGGTGTTAACATGCTCAACTGGCTCAAATCACTATCATCAAGTGTAATGAGAGGACGAGAATTAAGTAAAGCCTCGATTTGAGTCAGAAGAGTGGTTAGTTCTTCAAACGTTAAATTTGTATTCCCGATAACCCGTTTTATATGAAATTTTACTGATTTAACGCCTGCCTCCCATAATCCACCAAAGTGAGGACTTAGTGGCGGTATCATATGCCATTCAATATTCATTTGGGACAAGAAATAACTTATTTTTTCATCTTTATTAATAGAGGACACAAAGTTATATATAGTTGACAACTGTTTTTTAGCCCCGACAAAGGTAGTACCATTATCAGAATGGATGTGCTTTGGAGCTCCTCTTCGGGAACAAAATCTGCGCAAAGCAGCAATAAAAGTTTCAGATGTCATATCACTAACTAACTCTAAATGTAGAGCCTTGGTGGCAAAACAAACAAATAGCGCTATGTAACCTTTAGTAGTTTTGGCACCCCTACCTCTATGCTTCAAAATACTAACTGGGCCAGCATAATCTACCCCACACACTGAAAACGGTTTAGTAAGAGTAACTCTATCTACAGGAAGATTACCCATTATTTGTTTTGAAACAGAAAATCTATATCTACAACAAATAACGCAGTTATGAATACATTTTTTGATAATTTTTCTAGCACCTATAATCCAATACTGTTGGCGCAAAATACCTAGTAATAAAGTAGTACCAGCATGAAAATGTAACATATGAAAATGTTTAACTAATAATGAACTAATTTTATGCTGAGCTGGTAAAATAATTGGGTGTTTAGCACAAAAAGGCAGCTGCGAATTTTGCAACCTTCCTCCCACCCTAATCAAGCCATCTTTATCAATAAATGGGCATAAACTCAGCAATGAACTTTTACATGGTAGAGACTTGTCATTCTTGATGCAATTAGTTTCATCGCTAAAGTACGCAGATTGAATATAAGAAATTACCACTTTACCTGCCTGCTTTCTTTCAGATGTAGTCAGTGGCAATGGCTTATCATTGCTTAAAATACCTGGTTTTCGCTTACGATTTCCCACTCTGCAATTTGAGATAAACCTAAAACAAAATGCTAATATATCAATAATTTTAGAAAATGAAGAAAATTTCTGAAATAAGTTATCAATGATACTACAATTAACAGAAGTATTGAAACTAAATTTAAAGTTCTTTTTCTCTTTCAAGACAGTTTCTGAATTTTCAGCTCTATGTAGTTGTTTAGGCCAGCTTTCTTCAGTTAATTTTAGCCACGAAGGTCCTTTCCACCAAATTATGCAATCCGGAAGATATTTAGGAGCTAATCCTCTGGACGCAATGTCTGCCGGATTTTCCTTCGTTGGGACGAACGACCAACTTTTAACTGGTACTAAGTCTAAAATTTCAGAAGTTCTGTTAGAAACATAAGGTTTCCAATTACGAGGAGGAGACGACAGCCAGGTTAAAACGACTTGAGAATCTGTCCATGCATGGAATGAGATATCACAGTCTGAAAATATGCTCTTTGTCGAGGAATACAATCTTGCTAGTAACAGAGCACCATTTAATTCAAGTCTGGGAATTGAAACAGACTTCAGTGGAGCAACCTTGCTTTTAGATGTCAAAATAATTACTTCTGACTCCTCATCAGAACGAGGCTGCACTGCATAGATGACAGCAGCATAAGCACATTCTGAGGCGTCACAAAAACCATGAAGAATAATGTTCTTATTAGTTGTTTGAATCCATCTCGGAATGCGAATGTAGCACACTTGCTCAAAGTTCCTTTGAAAAGCTTCCCATTTGGTAGCAAGTTCTTGAGGCAGAGGACTATCCCAGTCCAATTTCAAAAGCCATAACTGCTGATAAAATATTTTGATAGAAATAGTGCATGGTGATAAAAACCCAAGAGGATCAGATAACTTAGCTGATTGCGATAAAAATGTTCGTTTTGTAATATTACCTTCAAATTTGAAATACTCTTTAAAAACAAAGCAGTCGTTTAAGGAGTCCCACGTGAGACCTAAAGCTTTAGAGCACTCATCTGGATGAATCTCTAAATTTTGAACTTCTTTGGGTGAAGTAGGCAAAGAATCAGACAGTACTTGTGGAGAATTAGAACGCCATTTTCTCAAATGAAATCCTCTAGCTTCCAAAACTTCAGAAAGTGTTTTGATTGTTGCAATAGCTTCTTCGTTCGAATTTGAACCTGACATTAAGTCATCAATGTAGAAAGAATTCTTAATTATAGATGATACAGTAGGATCTTCGTTTTCAATGTCTAAACCAATTTGATGCAACACTCGCGTCGCTAAAAATGGTGCTGCCGAAGTACCATAGGTAAGAGTACATAATCGAAATTCACTAATTGGAGAACTCTCCGACTCCCTCCAAACAATTCTCTGTAGATCTTGATCCGCAAAATCAACAAGAATTTGCCGATACATCTGTTGAATATCTGCTGAAAATGCTATTCTATTCATACGAAACCTCATGAGAATAGCAAATAAATCTGGTTGCACTGTTTGACCAACAGCCAAGATAGAATTCAAGGAATGTGAATCAGGTGGCTTACATGAACCATCGAAAACAACTCTGAGTTTTGTAGAAACACTATCATTCTTGATAACAGCATGATGAGGAAGAAAGTATGTATCAGAGTTTAGAAAGTCAGGGCTTGTTTCAGCACGTGTCATGTGTCCCAATTTTTCATAATCAATCATAAAACTTTTATATTCATCTTCAAACTCTTTATCAGTTTTGAATTTTCTTTCCATTGCAAATAATCTCGATACAGCTAGTTTCTTAGAGTTTCTTAACAATGATTTATCTTTGTAAATTGGCAACTTGACAACAAATCGACCCTGATCATTAATTTTAAAGGTAGTCTGAAAATGAGTTTCACAAAATTCCTCTTCTTCGGATAGCAGTCTCTTTTTCACGGGTAATTCTTCAGTTTGCCAAAATTTCTGAAGAATTGCATCTATATTTGTGTTTTCTTCGACATTAATAAAATGCGAATGAGCAATGGGAGACGAAATGTCACTACGAAGAATTCTTCCAGCAATAACCCATCCAAACATCGTATTTTGGGCAATGGGTTCATTCTTCGAACCAACAATTTTACCATTTCGCATTATCGTGAAAAAACAGTCGGAACCCAAAATAATGTCAATTGGTCGCGGACGCATGAATTCTTTGTCCGCAAGATTACTGATAGCTTTAATATAACCTAAGTCCTTTAAATCCAAAAATTCAAATGGTAACTGAGCAGTTAATTTATTCAAAATATATGCTTTAACTTCGATGCGCTCATTAGAAAATTTCGACCCAATGTCAAGCATTACGGAGCCTCGCGTTTGACCAGCGGACACTTCAGCGATCCCAGTCAAAGAAATTCTATCATTTTTTCTTCTTAATCGTAACACATTCATTAAATTCTCACTGATGAATGAGCACTCAGATCCTGAATCCAGCAAAGCCCTGAAAGTGTAAGATTTTCCAGAACTATCTTGAATTACAACTTGAGCAGTAGGAAGAAAAGAAACACTTCTAGTATTATTTACAGAAGTACTGGAAATAACACCCCGATTTACGTTGTTAGAGTCAAGTTCACAATCAGGTGAAAAACTCTCTCGTGGATTGTCATTTTCTTCTACGGTAGTTTGAAATCTTTTATTCTCAACTAAATATTCAGAAACACTAGTAGTATTCCCCTTAATATTTTCATGCAATAATGTATTGTGCTTTGCTTGACACAGCATACACTTTAAATGTGAATTCGGACAGTCTTTTACCCTGTGCAAATTTAAGCACAAAAAACACAATTGGTTTCGTTTTACAAAATTCTTTCTCCCACTAAAATCCATGCTTTTAAATTTCACGCATTTAAACAAGGGATGCACTCCATGACACTTAATGCAATTTTTAGTAATTCTGACATCTGAGCGATTTTTTATACCAACATTATTTTTCATTGGTTCTACTTTTTTAACTCGTTGTTCATTATTAACTCAAGAGATGAACACCTTGTTTTCAAGAAATCAAAAAATGATTTCAAAGAAGGAAAGTCTACGTTAGCAGTCTCAGAAGACCAAAGCCTTCTACTTTCTGTATCAAGTTTTTGAAGCATTAAATAAATTAACCAAGGATCTCTACTTGATGCTTCCTCACCAAGAGCTTTCAATCCTCTAATAATTTCATCACTTGTATCCATAAAGTTCTTTAAATTTGTATCATTCGCCTGTGAGATACCTTTCTGTTCTAAAAATGTTCCTATCAAAGACTGTACAATTTTCTTCTTTTTATCATACCTATCCAATAGCTTTTCCCATGCTTCCAAATATGAAGCGTTAGATAAGGGAATATGCTTAATTAAAGACGCTGGCTCATCGGTGAGCAACCCTTTCAAATATTGAAACTTTTGTACATTAGATAATGAATCTTGATTATGAACTGTTACAAGATAAAGATCTTTAAAATGTATCCAATCATTAAAATTGCCAGAGAAAGGCGTAATATTTAGCTTTGGCAATCGGAAATTACTTAAATTTGTCTCCGCATTTTGCGTTACAGTAGAACCACCACCATTAATTTGTACTTCTCTTATCTGAGACGGAACATGAAAGCTTTCTATTTTATTTTGATACTGAGCTTTTAATCTAAAATATTTTTCCTCAAATTCTGCTATTTCAGAATCTTTATCATCTAATAATACATCAAGTTTTTCAAATTCCGTAAATAAAGTATCTAACCTTTGAATACGTATCAAAACTTCATTTTTCGTATTTATATCATTAAATGTATTCTCAAGTCTTGTTACAGAAGCTTTAATTCTTCCTCTAGAAGCTATTATTTGAGTTCTATCTGCCCCTTCCATAATACTAAATCGAAAGTAATCGAATTAAAGTCCAAATTCTTAATTCAAATAAATTTATACATCTCGCATAAACCAATATCAAATCAGCATCAGTTCCAAAAAATTAAGAGTAATCCTCAATAAGAACTCATCAAAATATTAACCGTAAAATATTCTACAAATCAAATTAATACTTCAAATAATAATATTTTCATGAAACATCGGAAAATGATCTTATGCAATAAATACAAGTAAATAAAATATCAGCTGTAAATCTTTTCAAGACGTCCAATTATCTTCTTAACAGATTTTATAAATAGAATAAAGAATTTTAGAATAAAGCACTTATCTTAGTATAAAGCACTTATCTCGCCGGGTGCCTCCAATATTTTATGTTCTTCCAATTCACTCAGAAAATCTCATAAATCAATAATTCTAAACTTCATTAATTCCAAAACGTATTTAAACAAAGGGAGATATTTTATTGAATATAACATAATACAGTTCTCCGCCGACGTAGGGCGAGAAAAAAACTATTCAACTACTACGTTGTTATCAACTACTACGTTGTTATTCACAAACTCCCACATGTTCCGTTACAATTCTTCGCTGTTGCCATACATAAAAAGAAATATAAACCGCAGACGATAAACAGAAAAACTATTAAGCCGAACATTGCACGTAAAAGGAAGAAGCCGTTACAACCTTAAAACTCCAGAACACGTTTCGGCAGTACTCTGTATACATAAAAAGTAGTCGAAAACTTTGTACTGCATAGTGAATAAAATATGACAACGTATACTAAAATATGACAATGTCAATTTGTACTTTATATACGTTGTCATATTTTATTCAGTACTCTGTATATTTGGGATACAAAACATTTGTTATTTCATGTTACTTCTCGGCACAAAGGTACTTAGTTATTTCTTAATAAAACAAGTGGTTAACTTCTCGTGTAATTCATTCCTATGGGTGCAAATAAGAGGGGAGGGGGGGGGGAGTTTTGACGTAAACTGCGGGATTGTAATTTTTAGGGGATTTTGTCTCTTTTGGGGGTATTGCACTTGGGAGAAGAGCTTCATAGGTGGTGCTATTTGCTCTTGAAATGGATAGATTTGGAATGATTTTTAAAATCGAATGATTGCTTTTCTCTTGCTTTATTCGAATGGGGTAATAGTTGCATGTTTGGCTTCGAATTTTCGATAATTGAGAGATTCCTTAATAATCGAACGATATTTTTAGAACGAAAATTGTTAATTATCATATGAGCAGATTTATGGAGGGGCATGTGTTGTGTGAGTGGCGGATACAATGGAGGGTCGTGGGGGTCATGACCCGCCCCCCTGAACTTTCGAGAATAGTATCCGTACACATTGTGTTCAAATAATATATGCATAAAATGCAAACGATGACAGTATCTTGTCTTTTCAATACATCAATTATTTTTCAAAGAAAATATTTGAACTATTACTTTGTTTTATTGCTTATGAAATTAATTTGCAACGCTTATCCCCAATTATGTGCCTTATTCCTGACCGATTTGGGGCTTTTTATTGACCCCCAAAAAAGTTTCAGAATTTTTTCGTACTTAAAACGGGAATTTCGTTCATGGGGGAGGGCTTTCTTCAGCATGACCCCCACCCCCCTTCAAATGGTTTTCTGTATCCGCCCCTGGTGTGATCCGGTGGTGAAATCTTGAAGCAAAGGATAGAAAAACGCTTTCCATACTGTTTTGAACTTGACAGTTATTAAGATTAAATACGTACGTATGTACAATTTTTATTAAAAAGTGAGGGATAATGATAATATGGGCAAGTCGTTGGGCGACACTATCAGGTTTAAACTTGAGAGTTGTTAAACTTAAAAATATATTAAACCGGTATCAAGGGCTTCCATATAGGGGGGGGGGGGCAAGTGGGGGCTCAAGCCCCCTCCCCCTTCTTTGAAATTAAGACATCCTTGCTTTTAGTACTTTTTTTTTTTTTTGCAAAAATGTAAAATCATTTCTTCTCCAGCAATTAATCAATAAGTTATTAAAAATGTCAAATTTTAATAACTCTAATCTGTACTGAAATCGGTTTCTATGGGGAAAATATCCTATTAAACCATGGGGAGAATATCTGACCCCCCCCCCTTAAAATTTTGCATATGGACGCCCTTGACCGTATGGTACAAACCGTGTAATTGAAAATTTAATGTAGTCTTAGCCCTTTTTCGGATTATCGTTTCTACGGGGAGGGGGGATTGTCATAAAAAGCTCGCACAGGGGACGGACAGACACCCCTGTCATTCTATAAGGTTTTAGAATCAAA